>NC_047110.1:49889984-50017484 GCF_902500255.1 Thalassophryne amazonica | reverse complement strand
AATTAGATCAATTTATTTTTTTGTGAACAGCATATGATTGATTCTGATGCGATGAATGCTTCTAAAATGTCAGTAGCGTGCTTGTCTACCTTCTTAGTGTTTTTGGCATCCTTAGAGTTCAGTATTTCCACCAGTTTCTCCTCTCTGAACTCAGCAAACTTCACTGGCAGACGATTTTCTGCTGTTGTTGTCATGTTTGTTGCCATTTTTCAACCAGCGTCTGTCAGCTAGTTCCTGACCTTCGTATGCCACGCTCTGATTGGCCAGCTGTTGGCAGTAAGCTCTAACGCTATTGGTCAGTGGGAACCGATCCAATATAACTTTTGGTCCTAGCCTTTTTGGATCCTTTTGGATCCAACATAACTTTCTGGCTCCAAGCATGCCAAAATACAGGTAAATGATGGACAGAAAGGCTAATCTGTGATTGGCTATTGCAATCTGAGTGGAGAACATATATATATATATATATATATATATATATATATATATATATATACGAGGTCTATTAGACAATAAACCAACCCTTTTATTATTTTTTTTAACTATATGGATTTGAATGACGTGCGATTCCACCAATCATGCTTGAACACTCGTGCGCATGCGTGAGTTTTTTTACGCGTGTCGGTGACGTCATTTCCCTGTGGGCAGGCCTTCAGTGAGATGTGGTCCCGCCCTCTCGGCTGAATTCCTTTGTTTCACACGCTGCTCGAGACGGCGCGCGTTGCTTTATCAAAATTTTTTCTGGACCTGTGAGGAATATCCGAGTGGATACTATTCGAGAAATTAAGCTGGTTTTCGGTGAAAAGTTTAACGGCTGATGAGAGATTATGGGGTGTTTCTGTCGCTGTAAGGACTTCCCGCAGAGCGGGACGTCCTGCAGCGCTTCCAGGCGCCGTCGACGGCCTGTTTCGACCTGAAAACATCCTAATTTAAGGCTTAATTCACCCAGGACGTCGTGAGAGAACAGAGAAGATTCAGAAGAGGCCGGCATGAGGACTTTATGCGGACATTCCACTGTTTAAGGACATTTTGTAATGAAAGACGTGTGCGCAAATTCGAATCTGTGTGCGCCGCGACAGGAAAAACACCTCCGTGTTGAAAACCATTTGTAAAATTCAGGCGGCTTTTGATGGCTTTCAATAAGTGAGTAACTGAGAAATTGTTTAACAGCTTGGGCATGTTCCCACTTGCCCGTTAAGGTTTCCAACGGAGGTGTTTTTCCTGTCGCGACCCCCCGCGGTCGGGTCCGGCCCGACATGCGACTCTGCCCGCACGTTCTTTCATTACAAAATGTCCGTTAACAATGGAATGTCCGAATAAACTCCTCATGCCGACTTCTTCTGAAAGTTCTCTGTTCTCTGACGACTTCCTGGGTCAACAGAGCCTGAAATGTGGACGTTTTCAACTTGAAACGGCGAGACGCTGCTGCCTCGAAGCGCAGAACACCGTCAGGCGCCGTGGGCCGTCCTTAAAGCGACACTACCAGACCAAAATCTCTCATCAGCCATTAAAATTTTTACCGAAAAACAGCAGAATTTATCGAATGGTGTCCACTCAGTTGTGCCTTACAGTTTTGAAAAAATTTTGATCAAACAAAGCAGCAGTCTCTGAGCCATTCCTAAACAATGAAAAAAACGACGAGAGGGTGGGCGACTCCTCACTCAAAGACTGCCCACAGGCAAATGACGTAACCGACAGGCGTGAAAAAACTCTCGCATGCCCACGAGGGTTCAAGCATGTCTGATGTAATCACACGTGATTCAAATCCATATGGTTTTTGAAAAAAATAATAAGGTCGGATACTTTTCTAATAGACCTCGTATATATATATATATATATATATATATATATATATATATATATATATATGTTAATAGCCAAGTGGCCTCTGTGTCCGTGTATACATGGATATCAAGGATGAACGCTGCAAAAATGGAAAGTTGATAGGACTAATATTTTTGGAGAAACTACAGATATTAGCTAACAGTACTGAACAATGGATGCTGATAATTACATTCTGGTCTCATGCCATTCCAGCAGGGAGTGGTAAATCATCTTTATATTAAAAGTGTGACTGCCTGCGTGCATGATTTTATTCAGTAAGTTCAATGCAAGTACATAATACAATTTTAAATATGTTAAAAATACATGGATAACACAAGAAAGTGAAAATGCTTATTTCCATTGTTGCCCATTTAAAATCAAATGACAAAATAAAAGTAATAACAAAATAAAATAATAATAATACTGATAATGATAATATGAGCGAAGCATCGCGCAGTGGTGCGAAGCTTGCTCATGGTACAGGTAGTCCTAAACAGGAAGTGCCAAATTTTGAATCCACAGTAAAACAGGAAATGTTCAAATATCAAACACTTCCTGGATTGACAGACAAGATCCCATGGAATCTTGCGGGAACTCAGTGGCAAGCTCATACTCAAACAGGAAATGCCAAATTTTCAGTCACAGTGAAACAGGAAATGTCAAATGTTGAACACTTCCTGGCATGGATGGAGCTAGAGCAGAGGTCGGGGTTGCACTGGACTCCCCTGAAATCTGATTGGACACAGATGATTAACATGTCACGGCACCGCACATCTGGTTGAAAGAGCTGCATTTTGAAATTAGTGAGTCACATTGACTACTCGGTTCCTCCTGTCCAGTAGTTGGTGCCGTGTACCACAAAAAGTTCTAATCCACCTTGGTAGAAGAAGAAAAATGATTGCCTCAGATTTGAATTGAACACGTCATTTGAACTAGGGACTTCTAATCACACCAAACTTATATTGGTGAGTAAACAACCATATTTTATGCCAGAAATGAAGTCCAGGTTGTTAAAAGCAGCATTTCTGCTTTAATCTGGGTTGCTTATATACACATGTTTAATCTAACAGACAGCAGCTGGTTCATGCTCTGTTGGCTTATTAGTGCAGCACATAACTGAAACAATCCTTCAAATGGTGATACAAGCATCAAATTCAGTACAAATACAGTTTAGACACTACACTTTTAAAAAAACCGACAGAACACTTGAATTTTCAATAGGCGGCCAGGTAGGGGTTAATTGAAGAATTACACAGGGGTTAAAATTTAAAAATGCTCCAATCAAATTGAAAACTACAACATACTTGTCTGATTATAAAGATTCCAAAAAGGTCTTGTTTGAGCTATCTATGACTGAATGTTATGGAGTTTTGGGGTAAAACGGCAAGAATGGTGACAAAGGTCAATTACAGTTTATACAGGGGTCAAAAGGTAAAGAGTTGCTCTAATTTTGGTAAAATGTGATACAAACTATGGCTTGAGTTAATAGGATTAATGGAATAGTTTTGACAGTGCTGAATGCTTGGTTTCCAAAGTAAAGGTCAAACAAGGTCAATGTCCATTGGATTCTATGAAATGTGACATATGTTACCCTGTAACATGAACTAAGCATGGCACATGATGCAGATTGTTACTTTTTAAAACCCGATTAACTCAATTAATAATTTGTATCATTTTTTTTTTTTTTTACCAAAATTGGAGCAACTTTACCTTTTGACCACTGTACAAATTGAAACTGACCTTTGTCACCATTCTTGCTGCTTTTACCTCATAACTCCATAACATTCAGTCACAGATTGTCCAAACTATAGTTTTTTCGAATCTTTATGATCAGGCAAATAATGTGGTGTAATTTTCTATATGATTGGAGCATCTTTTAATATTGACCCCTGTGTAATTCTTCAATTGACCCCTACCTGGCTGCCTATTGAAAATTCAAGTGGCCAATTAGTTTTTTCAAAAGAGTTTATGTCTATGGATTATTTGTGCCAAATTTGATGCTTGCATCACCATTTGCAGGATTCCACTCTAAATGTACTCTGATCTGCTGCACTATATATGAGAAGCTGAAAGGTTTTTGCCATGCTAACGCTCACCTGAAGCATTTACTCAAAATAAAGTCTGAAGGACTTAAATGACATGGTGAGATATGTCTGTGACATATGCATATTAATAATAATGATAATAATAGTATATGATAACAAGAACCAAAACAATTTATAAATACATTAAGACAGTAAATTAACATTTTAAAAGGCTTATGTAAGTAACAGGAAATAAAAGGGATTAGTTCTTCCTCTATAAATTGTTGAGGTCTAAGATTCTAAAAACATTCTAGACTCACACTCCATTCCAACTCATTATAGAAACTTTGTATAATTTATTACCGCTCTTGAAAAATGTCAGCTACCTATTTTATAAACACTACCCAATCTAAAGCCCATGGATACATAAATAAATAAATAATATTATATTATAGACATAATATAGACACTGCATGATCAAATATTTGGCTGGGTTTATTTGGATGTATAACAGATAAAAGCAAAAAATAATTATATATTTCTAATTTAGTCCACTCAGCACGTCCTTTTGGGTCTCGCAGTTCTGCTTCAAAAAATGTGTAGGATGAATGGCTGATTGCAAATTCAATATGCTGTACCTTGTTTGGACTTGCGTACTGGGCAAATTTGCTTTTCCACTTTTGCAACCGCGTACTGTTGTGATAATTATCCACTACTAAACGATGTGGAAACCAGCATGCTGCTTTAACACTACTTAAGCTATAAATGACACACTCGAGTTATGTGGCTTCCTTTACCAAAGTGGGCAACCTTGAACTTTGACACAGTCACAGCCCATGCATGTTGATAATGCTGATTTGGCTTATATGCTCATTGGCAAAAGAATGTGAACAAAACACATGCCCCCAGCCCCATTTTCATTAATGAGGGGTTTTCCCTAATGGATGGCAGTATTAGCAATTTAATCAAATATTGTTAGTCAGCATTTGTATAAGGTCAGTCTTTTGGACATGCTGTATGATTGTGGTAAAACTATCAAACTTGTGCTGTTTCCTAGTCGTGTTAAGATGTTTTTATTGTTTTGTTTGTCATTTCATTGTTTCACATCCTGTATCGCATACACCTAAAATAACTAATGCTGCAATTCTATACACTGCTATACAGTCGCTGGGGGTAAAGATGGTTTGTAATCCATCAAGGAAGAAGGAGTTTTATGCTGAACAAAAATATAAATGCAAGACTTTTGTTTTTGTTCCCATTTTTCATGGGCTGAACTCAAAGATCTAAAACATTTTGTATATTCACAAAAGACCTATTTCTCTCAAATATTGTTCAGAAATTTGTCTAAATCTGTTAGTGAGCACTTCTCCTTTGCAGAGATAATCCATCCCACCTCACAAGTGTGGTATATCAAGATGCTGATTAGACAGCATGATTGCTGCACGTGTGCCTTAGGCTGTCCACAATAAAAGGTCACTCTGAAATACTCACTTTTGTCACACAGCACAATGCCACAGATGTCGCAAGTTTTGAGGGAGCGTGAAATTGGCATGCTAATAAGGGAGGTGGTGGCGTAACAGCTTGGACGTTGGACTGGGACGCCAGTGACTCGGGTTTGCTTCCCGATCGCAGCCACGCCCCTGACTGGCACTCTTTACATCGCTGCTGGGGAGGAGGGAGAGACACGTGCTGTGGGCCCTTCTGGAAACAAGCTTCGTGCTTTCGTTGGTTACCCACGTTAAATATGATCCTCTTCTTCTTCTAACTGCAGGAATGTCCACCAGAGTTGTTGCAGGTGAATTGAATGTTCATTTCTCTACCATAAGCCATCTCCAACGGTGTTTCAGAGAATTTAGCAGTACATTCAAACAGTCTCACAACTGCAGACCACGTGTAACCACACTAGCCCAGGACCTCCACATCAAGCATGTTCACCCCCAAGACTGTTTGAGACCAGCCACCCAGACAGCTGCTGCAACAATCCATTTGCAGAAACAAAGAATTTCTGCCCAAGCTGTCAGAAACCATCTCAGGGAAGCTCATCTGCATGCTCATCGTCCTCATTGGGGTCCCAATCTGACTGCAGTTTGTTGCCGTAACCGACTTGAGTGGGCAAATGCTCACATTTGATGGTGTTGGCTGCTGATCAACTCTATGTGAAGGAGATGTGTTGCACTGCATGAGGCGAATGCTGGTCACAGCAGATACTGACTGGTTTTCAGCCAACCCCCCCAATAAAGCAAAACTAAACATTTCAGAGTGACCTTTTATTGTGGCCAGCCTAAGGCACACCTGTGCAATAATCAAGCTGTCTAATCAGCATGTTGATATGCCACAACTGTGAAGTGGGATGAGTTATCTCGGCAAAGGATAAGTGCTCACTAACACAGATTTAGACAAATTTGTGAACAATATTTGAGAGAAATGTCTTTTGTGAATATAGAAAATGTTTTAGATCTTTGAGTTCTTCCCATGAAAAATGGGAGCAAAAACAAAAGTGTTGCGTTTATATTTTTCTTCAGTGTGCTTTTATTTATTTCAAAGTTTTAAATTTATTTTGAGACTGTAGATGTTGACTTTTTATTTTTTATTTGGCCACTTTCACAAAGATGGGGAAATAAATTTTTTTGTCATGTCCGAGAATAACATCGAGATAACCTCAAAGATCAACCAGAAAATCCTTCCAAACCTAAAATTCGTTTGCATAAACAATCCTAAAACTTTCAAACTTTAATAACAAAAATGTAAAATTCTTTCATGTATTCTGTTTATCTGCCACATATTAATAGTATTAAAGCACATTATGAGTAACACTAACAAGGCATGTGGGTGTGTTTACTATTGCAGTTCAAATCTTGACCTTTGTTGATGGTCTTTATAAATGCCACTGTGTCTCAGCATGCGTAACGCTGCAGGCACAAAAGGTCTACAACTATCGGTGGCATCCATCCCACTCACAAAATACTTTGTCTACAGAAGAAAAAATAGATCTGAGTCAAACTGCACTAAATAAGAAATACACGTCTTTCACTTCCCTCTTTACCTGCTTTTTCATTTTTAAAGAAATACTCAGTGGAAAATGAAACCAAATATTTTAATCACATCCTCGGGGCCCTGGTGTAGGGCTCCTGAAAATGAAGACCCTTGAGGATGTGGAGAGTTTTTGAGCACAGAGTTTTGACAGGGCTGGCCCGCAGTGTGCTGAGCAACAAAGAGCTGCTTTTTAAAAGGGGTCCCTCAGGGGATGCTGGACTGTGAGGAAAACCAGACAGAGGAAATCACACCCAGTTGCACCATGACAGTCCATCTGGCCCTGTCTCAACTGCAGAGAGAGAGAAAACAGCTTGTGGAAGTTACTTTGTGGTGACTGCAGCTGACTGGAACAAGAGCCTTTTAAACAGTAGTTAAAAAAAAGAAATAAGAAAAAAAAAAGTAAGCCAATGGTAAAGCCAAGGCACAGAGGGTTCAAACAGCCGGACATGTTTGTGCAACAAAAGATAAGGTTTGCATGTCCCCATGGGGTCACAGAGTAAATATGTCTGAGGAATTCTCAACGTTCCTTTCACAAACAGGCAAAGAAGATGTGCAAACAGAGGAGAAAACTATGTGGTGCTATTTATAAGTTCAAGAAAATATGCTGAAAAACATCACAAAAAGCTTTTATATCAACTATAAATTTTATGACTAGTGGAAAAAACATACACAAAAAGAGCAGATAGTGATGAGTGTGGAAGTCTTTGGACAAACATGCTGGAGTTGATGGTTTCCAGATGGCAGTGGGAGGCAGCGACAAACTGGAGATGCCAGTTAGCCACGGCCACTTTGAAGGAGAAAGTTAAGTGTGACACTTGTAGTGCTGACAACAAACATACAGTGACACAAGGACGTGACAGAAGGCGGTCACAAATCAAAATGTTCAAGCTTCAGCTTCAGAAATGGAATTGTTCAGGAATATGTTAACATTTGCAGAAAGGAGGTGTTTTTTGGGGGGCGGGGGGGGGGGGGGGCTGCACTCTGGACCCTTTCAAGTTTCACTAGTGCCACAACTCGGACCCCAGGCAATCGCAGGTTACTTTCCCAAACAAGTCCAGTATTAATTTACAGCTGGATGATCTGGGGCAATGCAGATGATTAGCCATAATTACTGGACAGGATAACAGAAATCAACAGATTTAAATAATAATAATAATAATAATAATAATACAAATAATAAATCAGATTATTTTTTATCCTTGAGGGGAGTAGAATATTAGTTTCACAGTTTGATTGATATTAGAAAAGTACATCCAGACAAATGAAAAGTTTAGATGCAAAATCCAGTTAAACAATTTTTTTTTCAAATGGTATTTTAATGGAAAATGCATTAGAAAATCAACAGATGTCCATCAATGAAATGAAAATGACATGAACAAATTCTTTAATATTTTGCAAATTGATAGTTACCATAGCAGTAAAGTGCACGTGGGCCTCAATTAAAAAAAACAAAAAAAACAAAAAACAAAATGTGGTTTTGGACTTGCTGGATTTTTGCATCTGAACTCTTCAAATGTATCATCCTATTTTAGGAAAAAATTGGAGTAAAGTGTATGAAAAAAACAGTGCTCAAAATTTATACATATTTATGCTTTTGTCTGTGTGTGGTTGTGTGCGCATTTCATATAAGATAAGATAAGATAATTTTTATTGTCCATCTCGGGGAAATTTGTCTTGGGACGAAGCACAGGAAGCTGCCAAATACAACAAAAACAGACATAAGGGCCACAAAGACAACAAGGACAACAATACAGTGCAAATAATTACAAAAAAATTTATATGGATCCCATGTAAATAAAAAGTGATATCATGTATTCTTATTATTAGTTATTTTATCCCTAACCTTAAACCTAACCTTAACCAAAATGCAAACACGCAATTCTGAACATTTTAAGTGAAATGCACACTGCACATGCATGCACAAATTCATAGGAATATGCACGAAATGTAATGTTTAACTTTTTACCCGAGCCCAAAATATGGCCACCGGGTATTGCGAAGAATTTACGTCCGCCCATCTGTCTGTCTGTGCTCAGCATAAGTCCAGTCCTATTACTGTCAGGGTCTTCAAATTCACAGGGAACATTCTTGGGACACAAACCTTGGACAAGTTCAAAGATGGCTAAGCTTGACCTATTCTAAGGGGTCAAAAAGTCACTTTTTCATTGATTACATGGTCATATGGCCGAGGGTACTTTAGCATTGCATTATATTTGTATCATATCTTACAAAATGCGCCATGAAAATACATGTATTCATTAACAAATTACATGTTTTAAAAGAGGGACAACTATAACAAATTTGTATCTGTATTGGCTAATACTGAATGTTCAACTATTGTACAAGAATAAATGATATTGTATTGTCCCTAATTTTAAATGGAATAATCTGGAATCAAACCCCTCTTATACCACTGAATCAAACATTGTGCAGCAGTTAACGGACAGGAATCCTTCAAATGGTGATGCAAGCACCAGATTCGGCACAAATACTCCTTAGACATTCCTCTTTTGAAAAAGCAGACACCCACTTGAATTTTCAATAGGCAGCCAGGTAGGGGTCAATTGAAGAATTACATAGGGGTCAAAATTTTAAAAAACTCCAATCATATTGAAAACTATACCACATTATTTGTCTGATCATAGAGATTCCAAAAAGGTATAGTTTGGACTATTTATGACTCAATGTTATGAAGTTATGGAGTAAAAACAGCAAGAATGGTGACAAAGGTCAATTTCAGTTTGCCCAGGAGTCAAAAGTTAAAGCTGGATCAATTTTGGTAAAAAGTGGTGCAAATTATTGGTTGACCTGATAGGGTTTTAAAAAGGAATAGTTTGCACCATGTGTCATGCTTAGTTATCATGTTACAGCATAACATGTCACATGTCATAGAATCCAATGGACGTTGACATTGTTTGACCTTTACTTTGGAGACCAAGCATGCAACACAGTCTTCTTTTTTTTTTGACTATTTAAAAATGGCGTTTTTTTTTGTTTTTGTTTTTTTTTATTAAACAAAGGAACATGACATAACAAAAGGTACAGGTGAACAATCGGTATATCTAACATATAGCATAGTTAACAGACAGACATCATCCCAAACTTAACAGAAGACATAATCACAAATCCGAGAGGTATGGAAGGTTTATTGTAAACTGAAGTTCTTTACCAAGTTTATTGTCTTTATGGCTTTTTTATTTGGTATATTATTTAGGGTTTTAAAGTAGGTGTGGATTTCAATTATCCATAGTTTAAGAAGGGGCTTAGATTGGCTAAATTTGGCTTTATGTATGTGATATTTGCCAAGTAATATATATAAGTTTACTAGATATTGCATATTTTTATCTTTACATTCAAAGGAGGTTATTACGTTATGATTGGCTATTTTAATTCTGTGATTAGTTTTATTATAAATAAGTAACTCCAGATTGAGCCAAATATCTCTTGTGAACTTACACTCATAAAACAGATGTGTTAATGACTCTTCTATACCGCAGAAACAGCATTTGGGTTCCACATCAGTAAATTTAGATGTAAGCAAGTTGGTTGGATAAATACGATGTAAAATTTTCCAGTGTAATTCTCTAACTTTATTATAAATACAATATTGAAAGGGATGTAGCCATATATATTTCCAGTTTAAGTCACTGTATTGAGAGCTCCAATAAGATTTACAGTTGGGTATGTTCCTGTTAAAATTTTGAATTGTATTTCTAATATGAATTTTAGCATATTAGAAATATGCTAAAATATGCTCCACAGCATGTCTTTTTCCTGGTTCTCTCCCTCAGCCCCAACCAGTCCCAGCAGAAGACTGCCCCTCCCTGAGCCTGGTTCTGCTGGAGGTTTCTTCCTGTTAAAAGGGAGTTTTTCCTTCCCACTGTAGCCAAGTGCTTGCTCACAGGGGGTCGTTTTGACCGTTGGGGTTTTACATCATTATTGTATGGCCTTGCCTTACAATATAAAGCGCCTTGGGGCAACTGTTTGTTGTGATTTGGCGCTATATAAAAAAAAAATTGATTGATTGATTGATATGTTTATTGCTACACTTTTGACTATTAAGTGGAATCCCATCAATCATTATTGAGCCTATAGTATACTGAGCTTCCTTTTTCACATGTGCCTTCATCAATTCTTTCAGTCCACTCTGAATGCTTTTCGCAACATAGTTAAATTCTTTAGAGGTGATTGGATATTGGTGAGTTCTTAAAAACATTTCATACGTAAATATTTTACCTTGATCGTCAAATATATCTTGAAGAAACATAATTTTTCTCTCTATCCATTTAGGCATAAAAAGTGATTTTGTGCAGTAATATTCTCATTATTCCAAATAATACATGTATGTGGTGAAAAATTGTGCTTGTAGCACAATCTCCATGCTAAAAGGGTTTGTTGATAAAAAGCACACAATTTCAGCGGCAGATTAGTGACATTAAAGTTGCATTGCAGTAAAAATGAGAGACCTCCAACCTTTTCAAAAATCTTATTAGGGATAAGATACCACAAAGAGTCAGGGTTTCCAATGCATTTTTTGATCCATTTGATCTTAATCGTACTATTTAAAACCTGAAAGTCTAAAAGCTCCAATCCCCCTGACTCCCTATGGTTGGTCAATATAGTTCATTTCACTCCATGCTGTTTGTTCTTCCAAACAAAATTCGTGATTAACTTATTGATTTCGTCACAAACGGCTTGCTTAACATTCAGAGACTGGGCAGGGTAGACAAATCTAGATATTCCTTCTGCTTTAGTTAAGAGTGATCTTCCCCAAATAGAGATATCTCTTTGAGTCCACATATTGAAAATGCTTTTAACTTTCTTCAGTTTAGGAGAGAAGTTAAGGTGCTGGCGCTTGTTACTATCCTTACAGATGTGAATTCCAAGATACCTGACTGCTTCCTTTACAGTTATATTATCAACTGTTGTATCGTCACAGTCATACAAACATAGAATTTCACATTTAGACATATTTAGTTCCAAACCGGAAGCCTTTGAAAATTCTTTGATCTTCGATATCGCTCTCCCAACCTGAAGTTTGTCTTTTAAAAATATAGCAGTATCATCCGCTAGATGAGTTATTTTGATTTCTTTATCAAAAATTTTAATTCCTTTTAATTCCTCATCATTTTTAATGTATATTGAAAGTAATTCGGCTGCTAATAGAAATAAATACGGGGAAAGTGGACACCCTTGTCGTACAGATCTTGTTATGGGGAACCTTGAAGTGGTGTTAGGATAGAGCATAACGCTACTATTAATATCGTTATAGAGTGTCTGAACAGTCATTATGAATTTTGAACCAAATCCGAATGCTTGTAAAGCTCTCAATAAGAAGTGATGTTCTACGGTATCAAATGCTTTGTAAAAGTCTAAGAATGATATAAGCGCTTGTGAGTCAATGAGTTCAGGGTAGTCCAATAAATCTAAGATTAATCTAATATTGGAGCTTATGTATCTATTGGTCATAAAACCTGTTTGCGTTTCACTTATTAGTTCATTTAGTCCATTTTTTTAGGTGGTTGGCAAAGATTAAAGCAAGAACTTTATAATGCAACACAGTCAAAACTATTGCATTTATGGGATGTGACATTTGACCACAATGACTTTGACCTTTGCCCAAATGATTGGCCTCTGGCTGACTTTGCTAGGGCAGTTCGGGAATCCACTTAAGGGTGTGCAACATTTGGTCCAAACTGGGTTGAAAATGAAATTCCTAGACTTTGAACTTTATTATAATTCATTCGCTAAGGTTATTCTGGTGTCAGGCTTCACTGACATACCAAGTTTGGTAGAAATCAGCAAAGGACCCTGGAGGAGCAGACCAACAAAGGGATAGGCACACACAATCTTGACCCCAATGATTGACATTTGGCAAAATTTGCTAATTCCAAAATTTACCTCCACGTGTGCCATGTTTGGTGCAAATTGGGATTAAAATGTTCTTTTTTTGAACCTTTGCCAAAGGAAACCCTTTAAGGGAATTTTATGACTTGATCTTCATACACATACAGTGCATCCAGAAAGTATTCAATGGAGTAAATTCATGTTATCCCTCAAAATTCTACTCACAACACCTCATAATGAGAAGATAAAAAGTTATTTTATTTATTTATTTATTTTTGCAAATTTATTAAAAAATAAAAAACAAGAAATCACATATACGTAAGTATTCACAGCCTTTGCTCAATACTTTGTTGATGCACCTTTGGCAGCAATTACAGCCTCAAGTCTTTCTGAATAAAGATGCCACAAGCTTGGCACACCTATCTTTGGACAGTTTTGCCCATCTAACTTATTCTTCTTTGCAGCACTTGTGCAGCAGGTTATTTCATGACAACTTTGTAGTAACATATGAAAAGTAATGCACAAACATTTGTGGGATATAGGGGCATCTGGTGAGTTGTCTCCCTATAGGGAGGTCTTCCACAGGCATGTCCAACAGAGAAGATGGAGGCCTCGGAGAAGACCTGGGACATGCCCACATTGTCTCATAGATTACTCTGGAACTTTAGGATCCCATAGGAAGAGTTTGAGGATGGGGAAGTGTGGGATGAGCTGCTTAGTATGTTGCTCCTGTGACCATGAACCGGATCAGCTGCAGAAAATGACTAAATGAACCCCATGAGGCTGTGATCGAGTGACTGGAAAAAAGGCGGATGTATATTCTTCTTACTGTTGCTCTAACTAACACGTGTTTGTACACCAGCCTATATTTCCAGTGAAAGGAATGAACCTCTGCTTTAATAACTGCAAATACACAGCTCCCCCACCCCCAAATATCTGTGGCATGGAAAATAACAACCACAAAAAGACAATTTCAGCTACAGGAACGTGTTGATTTATCACAGCGCTGTTTGTGTTGGTCGTTGCATCACAGGAGCAAGAAACAGCACAAAGCAAAAACGTTTGATTGCTTATTTCTTGTAAGAAAAAGGCTAAACGATGAAGGATTTATGAGAGCTGTGAGACGGCAGAAAAAATAACCCCATTAAACACAGAAGTGAGTTTTTTTCTGTCTGTCATTCAAAGGCTCCAGCATATTGAAGTCCTGACTCAGAGGAATGTGATGATGTTTTTGAGAAATGTCCAGGTAACGGGGATAACCGACGATCAGCGGTATTTAATCTGAGCAGGATTTCCACGGACAGTGACGCACGCACGCCGCGCGCACTACAGGCCCACGTTGAGATACTCGGTTTTGAGGCGGCTCAGTCTTGTGCCGTGACTCCGGATGATGAGAGCCAGCAGCTCGTGTCTGTCCCTCAGCGCCACTGACACGTCGGTGGCGCGCCTCAGACCGTCCGTAACCTCCGTCACGTGTCTGAGCACAGAGCCGCCGAGCTGCTGCTCCTCCCGGAGCTCGCCTTCTTGGCTTTGCTTAAACTTCACCTCCAGCTCCACCAGAGACTTGTCCACGCTGCTGAAAGCCTCGCTGATCTGGGACAGCTCTCGCTGCAGGAACTTGCTGTAGCTGTCCTCTCCGTCCAGGTCGTGCGCCACCGTCCGGCCGACGCTCTCCAGCAGGCGCGCCGCGTCCTCCGCCTGCAGTTTGGTGATGACCAGGTCGTCCCGCACCGCCGAGTCTCCTCCGTCCTCCTCCCAGGCTCCGCATGGAGACACGTCGGAGAATTTAAAGAGCATCTGGCACTTCTCCGGGTCCACGGTGTCGTCGTAGTCGCCCTCGGGGATGTAGAAGTGGTGGAAGGTGCCGTTGGAGATCTCCGGCTGCAGGGGCCCGCTGTAGACTCCGGAGGAGAGCGGCAGAGAGGAGGCGATGAGGAGCAGCAGCGGGACGGGATCCATCGTGCACCTCCTCGCACAGGGTGTGCGCTGTTAGTGCGAGAGGGCGCACAGTGTTCATCCTGACTCATGTTACAGCGTCACCCCAAAGGCGCACACTGCTCGGAAGAATCCGCAGGGCCCCCCCGGGGCCCCGACACCCGAACACACGCTGCTGCTGTCGAAAAACAGCTCCAGAAGCCTTTGCTTCAGTCTTTAGGTGCTTTGTTCCCCCCCCCCCCCCCCCCCCGTTTTTAAAAGCAGTATTGGTTCTAGGCCCTTAGCCACACATCAACCCATAATAAATTATCTATTCAAAAACATTTAAAAGTAATTCTATCAATTGTTCGAAAAAAGTATGGAGGCTGTGAAGTGCAAAAACACTTTTATAAATTGCAGAACATTTTTACAAAAAGTCCCAAAACAAATTTACAAATGACAGATTCTGACAGATGGGAATGTCTGTCATTTGATACATTTGCTTTGGGACTTCTTGTAAAAGTGTTTTTGCACTTCACAGCCTCCATAAAAAGGCATTATGTAAACTATTGACCCACTAACAATCTGACACAATCAAAAGAAGTTGAAAACAGCCTTCGAGTAGCCATTATTACCTCAGCCAAAGAAGTTGGGAAAAGGTGATGTTTTTGCCCCTGTTTGTTTTTATATATATATATATATATATATATATATATATATATATATATATATATATATATATATATATATATATATATATATATATATATATATATATATATATATATATATATGAGGTCTGTTAGAAAAGTATCAGACCTTTTTATTTTTTTCAAAAACCATATGGATTTGAATCACGTGTGATTGCATCAGCCAAGCTTGAACCTTCGTGTGCATACGTGAGTTTTTTCACGCCTGTCGGTTGCATCATTCGCCTGTGAGCAGGCTTAGTGTGAGCAGTGGTCCACCTCTCTCGTCAGATTTTTATTGCGAATAAATGAACGATTTGGAGGTTTGTTGCATCAATTTTTTCCAGAAACTGTGAGAGACCTCCAGGTGGACACCATTCAGAAAATTCAGATGGTTTTCAGGGACGATTTTATGGGGATTACACAGATTAAGGAGTTCTCTCATGTTGTAATAATCATGATGACTTCATGATTACATTACTGATGCATTTACCCCCCCCACGAAGACACACTTTCCCTGAGTGCACATCCTGTCGTAGGTAGTCACATCATTACAGGGTGGTCTCACACACAACACTCAACATGTCAGCAACACAGAAACTAGAAACATATGGTGAGCTGAAAACAGACGAGTGGAAACCAGCATTTGATCCATCATCCATGTTGCGTTTGTTTTAGGAAATCTACATGATGCAGACTGCAAGAAACCTATAAATATGGGAAAATCCTTCCATTAACAAAACATCAGGAAACAGAAAATATACAAATGTTTCAGTACGTTATGAATGGCTAATATTTCACATTAGCAGTTGTTGCATGTGTTCCAGTCATTTTTCATTTTCCCTCATGCAGTAAACACTCATTTTTTCTGGTGACTATTTGGAAATAAACACTGAGTACAAATTGATTCTTATACGTGTGAAATTATGTGCTTAATAGCAGCATTTCATTAAAAGTGATGTGTTGTATTTTTATTTTTTGTAGTAATACTCTGTGATTGGTGATAAAACTCCAGTTTCAGTAGACCTCTCTGCATTACTTACTCGTGTCATTGCCACAGTCTCAATGTGCACATTCTCCTGAATGGATTCACAAACTTAGTTCACAGCGTCACGATGGACTGTGTGAGATTTTCATGGGCTCACACACAGGTCACTAAGAATATATGGAGGCCACATTTTACTTCATTGAGCAAAATACAAAAAGATATGACTGCATGTGCACAAGGTACAATTCATTTGTCCATTTTAGTTCATTTGTGTGCACGTGATAAATAATTTTGGCAGTGCATGAGGCCATATTATTCTTTCGAGCCACTACCTGCTGGAAACACTTATCCTTCTTAATAGTTATGGAGGGAGATCCTTTACCATAGTTTGGTGATGAGTTATTATGGTGCTCTGGAGTACAGTCAGATAAAAGTGAATGCAGTGAATGTGCTGTCACACTATATGAACTACTCTGAAAATATAATGAATTGTTTATAATTCTGCCATGTTTACACATTTTCACTATATTTGCACAAAATGTGTTGATTAGAGTAGATTAGATGAGACAGAACTTTATTAATCCCTTGAAGATGTCCTGAGGGAAATTGAGGTTCCAGCAGCATTGTATAGTAGCACACAGGGTAAGAAGCACACAGATCATCATAAGTAGAAGAACGAAACAATTTACAAAACGTAAATACAAATATAAATACCAGAACTACTGGTTTACTGGCTACTGCTGTTCCTCTCCTTCCCGTCCTCTGTCTTCCTGTTACTCCTTCTCCTCCTGAGTGAGGAGATGGACAGTCTGATGGCCTGAGGGACAAAGGAGTTTTTCAGTTTGTTGGTCCTGCACTTGTGAAGGATCACTCTGTGGTTAAAGAGGCACCTGTGGTTGCTGATGACGGTGTGCAGAGGGTGACTGGCATCGTTCATAATGTCCAGCAGTTTGTCCAGTGTTCTGTTCTCTGCCACCATCACCAGAGAGTCCAACTTCATGCCAACCACGGAGCCGGCCTGCCTGATCAGTTTGTCCAGCCTGGATGTGTCCTTCTTGGATGTGCTGCACCTCCGAACCCCACAGTGTAAAAGAGGACACTGGCGACCACGGACTGGTAGAACATCCACAGGAGTTTCCTGCAGATGTTAAATGACCGCAACCTCCTCAGAAAGTCCAGCCTGCTCTGTCCCTTCCTGTACAGGTGGTTGGTGTGGGTTGTCCAGTCCAGTTTGCTGTTCAGCCACAGCCCATGTAGGAATCCACAGCCTCCAACCTCAACTCCCTCGATCAGGACTGGTCACGGTCTGGACATCCCAAAGTCAATGACCAGCTGCCTTATTTCTGAGATGTTGAGCTGCAGATGGTTTGTGTGGCACCAAGCAGCAAAGTCCTTCACTAGGCTCCTGTACTCCTCCTCTCTGTCATCCCTGAGACATCCAACAATGGCAGTGCCATTTGCAAACTTCTGAATATGATACAGCTCGGAGTTGTAGCAGAAAACCAAGGTGTACAGGGTGAAGAGAAGAGGGGCCAGGACTGTGACCTGTGGTGCTCCAGTACTGCTGATCATAGTGTCAGATGAGGTGTCCCTCAGCCTGACATACTGCAGCTTGTCGGTGAGGTAGCAGGAGAGCCAAGTGACCAGCCAGGCATCCACTCACATCCTGTTTAGTTTGTCCTCAAGCACAAGTGGCTGGATGATGTTGAAGGCGCTCGAGAAGTCCAGGAAGAGAATCCTCACTGTGCCGATTCCCTTATCCAGGTGCGAGTGGGCTCAGCGTAGCAGGTAGAAGATGGCATCCTGCACACCAACACCTGCCCTGTATGCACGCATATGAGGAGTTCTGAAAAATATATTTCTTTAGAATTAAGCAGGGTAAATACTAATAAAATGGATTCTGCAGTTCATTACATAATCAGACTATTTCATACCAAGTGACAAAATTGTGCTGCAAGCAGTTTGTGTGCATGTGTCCCAAACAAAATATCTCTGCTTCACGGATGTCCATACCCCATTCTCTGTTAGTTATTATTTTTATGCAAATTGCAATGCTTTCAAACTGTATTTTCAGTAAAGGTATTTACCTATTTTTAGTGTATTTTTTACAGAATAATTCTGTCAATAACAGATGTTTTTTTTCTGTAAGAACTATGGAATTATGGGGCTTTTTTTTTCCTTCAGTGTGGATGTATATTTTCACTTTTGTAATGTTTATTTCTAAACTTTCTGCTCTCTGTGTGGTAGGTTTATTTTTTTTTATTTTTTAATCATATTTTTTGGTTTGTTTCTTTCATCTTAAATAGGCTCCAGCCCTCTGTGACCCTTCATAGGCTTAAACGGGTATAGAAAATGGATGGATGGATGCCTTTCTTCACGTGTTGATCTCCGTGCACCTCATATTGAGAATTTAAATGTACAGCTACCAAATACAAATTAAGTACTTGGAATCAACTCCAGATCTTTTGTCTGCTTAATTTGCTGAGGAATAAGGAGGGAACAGGCCCAACCTAACTTTATTGGTCAATTGTCCAATTACTTATGGCATCTGAAAATGAAGAAACTGTGTATAAAAAAATGCGTGTAAGTCCTAAATGGTTAATATAATATTTTTGTTAAACCACTTGAATCTACGATGAAAGTCTACACAAACACGTCTTGCTCATTTCACTTCAGTATTACTGTGTTAGGGTACAGAGGCAGTATTACAAAAATTGTGTCACTGTCTAAATACTCATGGACCAGACTGCATACTTGATGGAGGGAGAAGACGCCACGTTGGCTCACTGTACCTGCAGTAATATAAATAAATCGACAATGAAGCCAGCAGGGTTTTCCTTCTTTAGACCCACTGATGAATTTGTGAGGTTGGTACTTGGATTACACCATCACTTAAACATAAACTTTAGTTTCCAGAGTCCATTTGTTCCAGATTTTGTTGAAAAATGTTGAAGCCACAGTTATCCTGTGCATTTCTGAGGGAAGGATATGGCAACGTTAATGTGAAGACAGCTCGAAGCTTTCTGGTTTTCTGGATCGCTGTCTCTTCTCAAGTGACACACCTGAATAAATACGGCCTCCCTCAATATAAACACAGAGAGAATTAACTGTCCAGCAGATGGAACAAATATCATTTTGTGAGGATGAAGTTCTTGTTGTTGATATTACTGATATTACTCTGTGTGTGTGTGTGTGTGTGTGTGTGTGTGTGTGTGTGTGTGTGTGTGTGTGTGTGTGTGTGTGTGTGTGTGTGTGTGTGTGTGTGTGTGTATTTGTGTGTGTGCATGAGTGCTTGTGTTCAGGGAAGGCTGAAGCCTGAAGCTTGCTGGACGTACGGTGGTGTTGGGTTTCCAGCACTGATGATCTGGCGGGTCAAAGGTCAGCAGGCTGCGTGGCACGTCACTGAGAAGGGAATGTGACCCTGCGTCTCACTGTCAGTGATCAGACTTCAAACTCAGCAAGTTTTCTTTTCTTGATCTCATTCATAGTATGTTTTTTTTTTTTTGACAGTGGGACAGATTTATTTTTCTTTTCATCATATAAGCCCTCTGTAAGCATGGCAACAAGAACTGTCCATCCATCCTTTAATCTTTCTATCTCTCCATCCGTGCATGTGTTGCCAGACTGAGATCAACAAATTCTAACTAATACTGCTCATAAGTCATCATAAATGTACAAAAGAAAATTAAATATACGATCAACAGAAATATAAATGCAATGCATTTTGTTGTGAAGTCAAAGATTAAATTTGTTAAAATGTTTTGGTGAGTATTTCACCTTTGCTGAAATACTTAATTCATCCACCTGGATTATCTTGGCCATCAAGCCTGATATGCCACCATACTCCCGCAGAGCCCCCTACAGGACAAGGGACCCCAAAGTACATCTCCAACTCCACAAGCGCCCGGTAGCCAGGTTGACAACCTTGGGACTCGATTGGGCTCAGCTTGAAAAACAACACGGTGTCGCCTCCATGTGGGCTCACCACCCATAAGGGGTGTGTAAAGGGTCTGGTGAGCTGTGTTACAGGCAGTGGACAGGAGTAAATGCTCACACAGATTGACACTTGATTACATTACTTATTATTAATTAGGCATTTTATAGGATTTGGCATTAAGATTTCACCCATGGGATATAGAAATCATAGTAGAAATCATAGTAGACACAGGTCTACTATGATTTTTAACCGAGGCCAACATATGGCCATCGGGTATTGCAAAGACCTGGCATCCGTCCATCCGCCCATCTGTCTGTGTACAGCATAAGTCCAGTCCATTTGCCACAGTCTTCAAAATCACAGGGAACATTCTTGGGACACAGACCTTGCACAAGTTCAAAGATGGCTAACCTTGACCTATTTTAACAGGTATTTTAAGACATTAAAATGTCACATTCTAGACCTAATTTTATGGCATATCTCGTGGACGTTAGCGTGGTGATGTCGCTTCCTAGTGTCGTCAAGTGATAACTTCGCTTCGTTTTTGGCTAGAAATAACATTTTTCTCATATATTATGTAAGATATAGTGAGAAATAAACAGTTCTAAAACTGAAACACCATTTTTGTAACCTGATCATACATCTGGAAGGATTTACAAAATATTTAGTGGGCCTTAGTGTGGTTTCGCTAGCTGCTAACTTCACTTTGTTTTAATGTCACTTTGGTATTTTATTCCACACAATTGATTGAAAATGGTAGGTGGCCTGAAATTTTTACTAATTTGCAATTTTACTGTTACTAACTTACCAGTTAAGCTTTCAAAGTTTAATCAGCAGGCCTTATTAGCATGCAAATTATGCTATGTGCATAACTTTTCTCCACACAAGGAAATAATTTGGAACAATGGCAATATTACTGTCAAAAACAAAAGTTTATACAAGGAAGAGATTGAAAGGGGTATCATTTTTGTTTCAGATTTATTTGAACAATGGCAATCTTTATAGTGAAAATTTCTTAAAAACGAAATAATTTCCAGTCAAAGGTAAAGAATTTGCCTCTGTTGTAAAGGCCATTCCTCAGAGTATGCTTGAATTAATGAAGTGTCATCTAACTTATCAAAAGATTGAGGTTCAAACACCTTCTCTTACGATTGGGGGGATTGATATACTTGACAGCAAATGTACAAACAAGCATGTTAGGAATACACTTCAAAGTTATAACAACATCTCCCCCAAAGGAATTTTTTTTTCTGGAACTCATAATTAAGCAAAATAAATTGGCATAAAACACAGCTGTGCCCCTTCCAGTTTTGCATTTCAAATAAAATAAGAGAACTTCAGTTCAAAATATTACACAACATTTATCCCTGTAATAACACAATTTCCAGGTTCACTGACTTGGATGATAAAAGCACCTTCTGTGGGATTGAATTGGAAACAAGTTTGCATTTATTTTGTATTTGCCCTGTGTCATCTAAATTTTGGAGAGATTTTGAAAAATATATCTATGAAAAAACTGGACACACCATAATTGGATTGAACGATATTATTACAAGATTTGAATGTAATGATAAGCCTTTCTCTTTTGTAATTAATCTTACATTGTTAATTGGAAAATTTAACTTACGCAAAATGAGGATTTCCAAATCTCTCCCGTGTTTTTAAATATTTCTGGTAGAATTTAATTGGTATATAAACACGCTGCCACACACTAGAGTAGCTCCTCAACTTAGCAGGTCTATGTACTGAATTCAGTGCTCAAATAATGGAATTTTTGTGAGTATAATTCTGAAAGAGGGCCAAAGAAATTGTATTGTCTCAACATGAGATTATTACAAACAACAAAATAGAACAGTATTTTTATATATATATATAACTTACCTTAACTGCTCTAAGTTAAACTTTGGAATTAGCAAAGAAGTTGGTAATGCCTAAGAGTATTGATATGTTAAATTCATGAGATTATGATTCTTCATAATTAAAATTTTTGTGTTTAAATATCAGTCTCTATTTCTTGAATGTTGTTAATAAAAAGCAAATAATCCTACATCATCTTATTTTAAAGAGATGTTAAGACATTAATTTCAGATAATAGTAACCCTTCATGTGGTTTCGCATTCTTGGGGTCACTCTCAGCACCAGAAAAACTGGATACCATGTGCTCTATATCCTTTATGGGTTCATCTGTGGAAACAGTCCACAGTCTTGAGATGAAAAATTTACCTTCCTGGCACATCAACCACTCTGTCACCATTGTGGTTTTCCTGCCATAGTTTCCCCACTAAAACAAGGGAATTTCAAATACTAAAATGATAATAGATTGGCTTAACAAACAAACAAACAAACAAACAAACAAAAAACACAACAAAAAGCAATAAATTCTGCAACAAAAAGCACACAAACATGAGTGTTGTTGTTACCTTGTAACAAAAACGGTTTGGGTTCAGATCCCACCTAAGGTGTTTCTGTGCTGAGTTGGTACATGCAGCGTAGAGTTTCTGAGTCCTCTGGCTTCCTGTCACAGTCCAAAGACATGCAGAATATTAAGTTTAAGCTGATGACAGGTGATAATATGATCAAAAAGCCAGTTTATATGTGTTAATGATGTAGTGGACTACTCTGCCCGTCACCTGGTGCATGCTGGGATATGCTCCAGACTCCTTTGACCTTCAACAGTAATAAATGATGGAAAACTACATCATAGTAATGATGAATAATATACAAAACTTTACCCTGAGGTGCCTGTTGGTGCTGGTTTGGATCCCAAAATGGATTATTTTTCTAGAATTGTTGTTATTAGGATTAAGTTAAGATTCCAAGCTGGAGTTTTTCAGGTTTTGGCAGATCTTCAGGTATGAAGTCTGCATCCGCCCTGGCAGATGATTACTTTTTGGCAGTGATCGGGTTGAAGTCCAATTTTCTTACTGACTGAAATAATTGTTAATACGGTTTAAGATCCATTAAAGGCTGTAACATGGCAGAAAGGATGAATGCAATAAAGATGGCAAAACACAGGAAGATTTGCATATTCCAGAATAATTTAGCTGCATATGAATGACATTGAATTCTTAATTTCATATTAAACACATAATTGTAACAGTTACATACGAATTTGCATTTGTTATTTTGGTTGTAGTGGAATGCATGGTGGAAATGTTGGCAACCACAGGGGGAAACATGATGCCCACTATGTCAACAAATACAGCAACAAAAATACACAACAGAACAAGAAAGCAAAAACAGAAATAAATGATAGGTAGAATGTGTGAAAGGGGATGATACCAAAACCTTTCAATGATATTGCAAATTATTCATGTGAAACTCAAAACCCTGTTCTGAAACCACAGCACAGGAAGCTTTGGTTCTGTTTACTCCTGCTCCTCCTGTCATGCTCCATGTCTGAACTTCTTTCTCCCAGTGGGACATTCTGTCTGGCTATCATCAAAAAGTTTCTGTCAGAATGCAGTATATAGTTTTTATTTCACTTTTCTTTGCTCTGACATTCTGCAAACTGGCTGTGAAATCCCCGTCACATACACGATAGAATAAAATCCCTTTTCTATACACTTTGTTCTACAGGATAGAAAGCCGCCTGCTGAGATGATTTATGGACATCTGTGTGGTTCTGTCCCCTGCTGTTCATCCTTGACTCTTCATGTTTTCACCAAATTGCTATTGAATTTACAGTCTCGATTGCTGTTGTCTTATTTATGACCTTTGTAAACTGAACTATAAACCAGCCATCAGTCAGCCGAACACACTCACAGGGATCAAACGTCTGCCGTCTGGGGGAGCACAAAACATCTTTCATATACTGAATGTCGAAATTATGTCCAGGAAAATGTTTGACCCAAAATTAGAATATTATCACTACTCTTTTATTGGCACACAGATGTACAGTCAGATCCATATGGGCAGTGATGCCATTATTGGCATTTTGCTTCTGTGCTCCACCACAGTGCAGTGGAAATGAAACAGTCAGAATGTGCACATTGTGTAGATTGTTGGCTTTAAAAGTAAAGTTCAAAATGTTTCAACCTGGGCTGTATTTTTTAGATGTATTTGATGTTAATCCTCACTCACTGAAGACAAGAACACATTTAATCTGTGCAGTATTGACTTAGGATGCAAACATTTTCATGGAATTCATTAAAAGTCAGGTGATGATGCAAATATCATTAATCATTTATGTGTTACGCCCATTTGTATGGAGTGGAAGATTCCCCGCTGTGGGTGTGTCTTCATGTGGCTGAATAAACCAATCCAGGAGGCACACTGCCTGACAGATGGCAGCGTCTTCAGACAGTTTTCTGGCTGTATCTCAGTTCAGGGGCTGCATCCTTTGAAGGCTACGTTCTACAAAGACCAAGCCTTCTGAAACTGCGGAGGCCGAACAAACCATTCTGAAATGAGATGGTCTGGCTTGTTGAGCATTTTGCCAGCATTTTGCCCCCCCCATCACCTACAAATCTTGACAGCTGCATACAACAAGCTTTGGTTGTGGGCGTAACCTGTAATTTATTAATCATTTTTCAGTACTGACATACATGACTTATTTATAATTGTGCATATGGAGCTGGAACCCCCTCCCACCCCTCACTTTTTTTCTTTTTTTTTAAATTTACCAACCATTTTGTCATGGGGGAAAAAAAAAATCACGCAACAATTCTTGGAGTTGTTGGGGTAATCAATCAGACACCTGCTGTATCCATCATGTTCAGGGGACATAAGGCTGCTTTCATTGCCGCATTCCAAGAAGACTTTGAAATGAGACAGACTAGATGCACCACCCTGGCAGTTTGGGGTCATTGAATGGAGCCTTAGAAGGATGCAGCCCCTGAATTGAGACAAAGTAATTGCTTCTATTTTCAGAGTCGGTCTGCTCTGTGTCAGCCTGATCCCATCAGATCTCAGCTGCTAAGCAGTGCGGCATCTGGTTAGTACTTGGATGGGAGATCTCTTTAGAACACCAGCGGCTGTGTGTGTTTCTCCAGGTGTAAAACGTGCACCAAATACCAATGCGGATCTGGCTGTATCCGCTGTGGTGACCCCGACCCAAAACGGGAGCAGCTGAATTGACAAAACACAATTGCTTCTATATTCAAAGGCCATAAATAATGGGACAAACTAAAAATAAGGAATAGTTTGTAATACTAATCATCACTTTTACAGCCAGTTTTCTTTAGACAAATCAGTGGATGGGCACAAGAATATTTTCAATTCACTGAACATTTTTTATGTTATTTACCTCAATCGTGTGTGTGTGGGTGGGTGCATGCGCGCGTGCATGTGCACACACAGACATCAAATTTAGGCCTGTGTTTCCTATGTTCCTTCCAGCAAACTGTACCTAAAATTTCATGTTTTTAAGAAAATCCTCTATGCCACTGAACTATGAAGCTGCATAACAAATACAGTGTAAAAAATTGCAGTAGTTTCAGTAACTTCTTATTCTGTCATTTTACAAAGTTTAATTGCATATGGGTCTAAAATAATTACAGGAGCTGAAAGCATTTTTCCACAGTAATGTTTTGTAAAATAACAGAAAAGCTGTGTTTAAAGTGTAGACAATGTGTATTACAGGTAAATATAGTGCAGCTGGAAAGTATTCACAGAACTTCACTTTTTCTACATTTTGCTTTTATGTTCAAAATAAACCTTCAAATAAATAGTTCAACAGTAAACATCCAGGAACCACCGGGTAAAAATATAAACGCAACACTTTTGGTTTTGCTCCCATTTTGTATGAGATGAACTCAAAGATCTAAAACTTTTTCCACATACACAATATCACCATTTCCCTCAAATATTGTTCACAAACCAGTCTAAATCTGTGATAGTGAGCACTTCTCCTTTGCTGAGATAATCCATCCCACCTCACAGGTGTGCCATATCAAGATGCTGATTAGACACCATGATTAGTGCACAGGTGTGCCTTAGACTGCCCACAATAAAAGGCCACTCTGAAAGGTGCAGTTTTGTTTTATTGGGGGGGGATACCAGTCAGTATCTGGTGTGACCACCATTTGCCTCATGCAGTGCAACACATCTCCTTCGCATAGAGTTGATCAGGTTGTCAATTGTGGCCTGTGGAATGTTGGTCCACTCCTCTTCAATGGCTGTGCGAAGTTGCTGGATATTGGCAGGAACTGGTACACGCTGTCGTATACGCCGGTCCAGAGCATCCCAAACATGCTCAATGGGTGACATGTCCGGTGAGTATGCCTGGCCATGCAAGAACTGGGACATTTTCAGCTTCCAAGAATTGTGTACAGATCCTTGCAACATGGGGCCGTGCATTATCCTGCTGCAACATGAGGTGATGTTCTTGGATGTATGGCACAACAATGGGCCTCAGGATCTCGTCACGGTATCTCTGTGCATTCAAAATGCCATCAATAAAATGCACCTGTGTTCTTCGTCCATAACAGAAGCCTGCCCATACCATAACCCCACCGCCACTATGGGCCACTCCATCCACAACATTGACATCAGAAAACCGCTCACCCACACGACGCCACACACGCTGTCTGCCATCTGCCCTGGACAGTGTGAACCAGGATTCATCCGTGAAGAGAACACCTCTCCAACGTGCCAAACGCCAGCGAATGTGAGCATTTGCCCACTCAAGTCGGTTACGACGACGAACTGGAGTCAGGTCAAGACCCCGATGAGGACGACGCGCATGCAGATGAGCTTCCCTGAGACGGTTTCTGACAGTTTGTGCAGAAATTCTTTGGTTATGCAAACCAATTGTTTCAGCAGCTGTCCGAGTGTCTGGTCTCAGACGATCTTGGAGGTGAACATGCTGGATGTGGAGGTCCTGGGCTGGTGTGGTTACACGTGGTCTGCAGTTGTGAGGGTGGTTGGATGTACTGCCAAATTCTCTGAAACGCCTTTGGAGACGGCTTATAGTAGAGAAATGAACATTCAATACACGAGCAACAGCTCTGGTTGACATTCCTGCTGTCAGCATGCCAATTGCACGCTCCCTCAAATCTTGCGACATCTGTGGCATTGTGCTGTGTGATAAAACTGCACCTTTCAGAGTGGCCTTTTATGGTGGGCAGTCTAAGGCACACCTGTGCACTAATCATGGTGTCTAATCAGCATCTTGATATGGCACACCTGTGAGGTGGGATGGATTATCTCAGCAAAGGAGAAGTGCTCACTATCTCAGATTTAGACTGGTTTGTGAACAATATTTGAGGGAAATGGTGATATTGTGTATGTGGAAAAAGTTTTAGATCTTTGAGTTCATCTCATACAAAATGGGAGCAAAACCAAAAGTGTTGCGTTTATATTTTTGTTAAGTGTGTATATATATATATATATATATATATATATATATATATATATATATATATATATATATATATATATAATGTGTCGGCTTGATAATTTAGAAGCTGGCCACACCTTGCGAAACTCCTGGGTATTTGACCAAGCTGCATCTTATTAACAGTCTGGTAACAATTTGGACTTTGTACGGACATTGTAGGGGTTACAAAGCCAGAGGTGGGTGACAAAAAGAGAAACATATCGCGTGCTGGCTTTGTGATCCACATTTATCCCATACCTGTATTTTATTGAGTGTGTCGTTTTTTTTTATCATCGCCCTACGTGTTTAATGTGGTTTTTAACTAATATATTGATGTTTGGTTTATTTGAATGTTTTCTTTTTTTTGTGTGGATGAGAGTTTTGTAATTTTGTTGAGTTTAGGTTTGGGTTTTTTTTCCACTTAGTGTGTTTTTCTATATTGGTAAATGGGGTGATTTTAACCAATCAAGGTTGGGAATAAATAAAGGTATATTCTTTTTATAGTTAATTTTTTTTGGTCTCTGCTCCCCTTAATTCAAAAAGGTAAAAACGAACCTGTCTGCATTGTGCAGGGTCCTAGGCCTATCCTAGGTGGCGTTGTCAGAAACTTTGTCAATCTGTTGATATTACATCTCCAACCTGAGCGCTATATCGCTCTCTCCCACCCTCCTGCCACATCTTGCCGTTGTCGGCAGGATTACCAGGAAATTAAGGGGGCAGAGATTTTTTATTTGTTAGTAGTATTGGTGGTTTAAATTTTTAGATTTTTCATAAAGGTATCCAGAACAGCGGAGGTGGTGTTAGGACCCAAACTTTTAGGATCTTTTTTTTTGGGGGGGGGGCTTTTGGCATTTTTCCTCAGTTGACATGGAGGAGGAATTGCAGTAGTTAAAAGATCTCGTTTCACAGCTTCAAGCAGATAATGAGCAAGTCCATCGGGAGCGTGCGGTGGCTTTGGACCCAGATGGGGGCACCTCTCAGCCGTCTGGTTCAGCGGTAAAGTGTCCCCTCTTCCCGCTGTCACAGAGCGATTTGTGGTTGTACCTCGGGACCGTAGGTGCCCTATGTTTAATGGAAGGACTGGGCTGGGGATAACTGAGTGGGCCGAGGAGGTTGAGGCGTGCATGCGTGCCCGACATCTGGCCGCTGATGACCGTGCTTTGTTTATTTTTGATCATTTGGAAGGAGAAGCCAAACAGGAAATTAAGTTCCATTCCACCTGCTGAACGTGGGGACTCTGATAAAATGCTTGCCATTTTGAAGGAGCTTTATGGATGTCATCAATCTTACATCACTTTGCAGCAAGATTTCTTTGCTCGGCACCAACTTGAGGGTGAGAGCCTTCAGGATTTTTCACTAGCTTTGATGTCTTTGATGGCTCGGGTTAGACAGCAGGCACCAGGTGGGATCCCTAATGCCGAGGAATTGCTTCGAGACCAATTTACTGAACATGTTCTTGACAGCGCCTTGCGTCGTGAGCTAAAACAGCTTGCTCGTAGGCAGCCAGACATTAGATTGATGGAGCTTCGGGCTGAGGCAACGAGGTGGGAGTGCGAGGGCCTACTAGGTGGTGCTAGAGGCCGTAGTTATTCTGTTCCCTCAGCTTTTGGCCTTCAGTGTGGCGTGCAAGGCGGTGTCCAGTCAAGTAAGCAGGGTGAGCCACCGGAGCCTGGTTTAAGAGAGCTTATGGACATATTAAAGCAGCAGCAAGAACAGTTGAATAAGCTTACTCAAACTGTTGTATCATTGCAGGCCCCTTATTCCTTAGAGAGTAGCTTAGGTTCAGTTCCATTTGTCGTAGGTGTCGGCAAACAGGACACTATGCTAGGAACTGTACCCGTTCTCGGGTCTTTAATCAGTATCAACCTGGGCATGATAATCTTGGTTCAGGAACTGCTAGGTCTGTTCAATCAGACTGGCTGCTGGGAAACTAGAGCCCACTGAGCTTTTGAGCCATGGCTCAGGTGGGGAACCCTTAGGCTCACAGTTGGATACCGCCAGCGGACTGATTGTGCAATGTCCAAATATAGATGTGTCAATCTGAGGTGTTTTGGTCTTGTGTTTAGTGGACACTGGTTCTATGGTTTCTACCATTATAGAAAGTTTGTTCATGAAGCATTTTGCAACATGGGGTCAGGACTGCCTCCGTTTCTGTAAATGGCTTCAGCTTAGAGCAGCAAATGGGCTGGCAATTCCTTACATTGGCTATTTAGAACTTGATGTTGAGCTGTGTGGTAAGGTTATTCTGCATTGTGGCATTTTAGTGGTTAGGCACCCCCCGGCTGCTGTTTCTTCAGTTCCTGGTGTTTTGGGGATGAATGTCATCAAGCGTTATGGTTCGCTTTTTACTGCACTTGGCTCATCTCTTTTTGATACACCAGCTGTTTTAGAGGCCCCTAAACCGGTCCTTATTGCGTTACAGAAATGCCATGAGGCGGGTTCAGTTGAGGATTTGATGACTAGTACGGTAAAGGTCCAGGGTGGACAAGTGGTGCGGGTGCCTGGAGGTACCATGAAGTTGGTGGCTTGCACTTGTTCAGCGGAGTTTGATGGAGTGTTTTGTTAAAGCCACCAGAGACTGGGTTAGCCGCAGGTTTACTTGTCTCCCCATGCCTAGTGAGTGGTTTGAGGGACTGCATATATCCCTGTGGATAATGTGGGGACAAAGGCCGTCCTGCTTTACCCACGGACCACACTTGGTAGTCTGGGTGTGGTGCAGATTGTGAGCTTGCCAGCTGGGGTGACTGAGGATAGAACCCTGTTGGCGTCTATAAATTCTCAGGTTGTTTCGCCCTCTGTGCCTGATAGAATAGCATCTCTGGAACTACCTGCTTTAGGAGTTCAGGATCAGGAGAGAGTGAAGTCATTGTTGCAACGTTATGAGTCAGTCTTTGCCCAGCATGAAAACGAATTGGGATGTACGACTCTTCTATCACATGACATACCCCTGGTGGATGATGTTCCAATTTGCCAGAGGTATCGCCGTATCCCGCCTTCTGAATGAGGCTGTTAAGGCGCATATAAATCAGCTGCTGGAGTCTCAAGTCATTCGGGAAAGCAGCAGTCCGTACGCTTCACCAATTGTATTGGTGAGAAAGAAGGATGGTGGCCTACGCCTTTGTGTGGATTACCGTTTGCTTAACAGTAAAACACGGAAGGACGCTTTCCCCTTGCCTCGGATCGAGGAGACACTGGATTCATTGTCAGGTGCTGTCTGGTTCTCTACACTCGATCTAGCCAGTGGTTACAACCAGGTCCCTGTGACTGAGGCAGATCGTCCTAAAATGGCCTTTTGTACCCCTTTTGGCCTTTTTGAGTTTAACCGCATGCCTTTTGGCTTGTGTAATGCCCCAAGCACCTTCCAGCGGCTGATGCAGAGGATGTTTGGTGACCAGCAAGGTCAGTCTCTTTTGCTGTACCTTGATATTGTGGTCTACTCCTCCTCTGAACAACATCTTCAGCGTCTGGAGATGGTGCTTAGGCGGCTTAACTCAGAAGGCCTGAAGGCGCGGCTTGAAGTGCTCATTTTTCCAGCGTAAGGTGGGGTACTTGGCCATGTCATCTCAGACCAAGGGGTGTCGACGGACCCTGAAAAGATTAAAGCTGTGTCTGTGGGAGCGTCCTACCAATACCTCAGAGCTGCGGTCGTTCCTGGGCTTTGCCAGTTACTACTGCCGGTTTGTGGAGGGATTTGCCAGGTTGGTGGGCCCTGTACACCGGTTGGTGGCTGAACTGGCAGGTACAAAGTCCAAAAAGGGTTCGGGCAAAGCTTTAGAGGCGGTATGGATTCCACAGTGTGAGCAGACGTTTCAGGCACTAAAGTCCAAGCTAGTGTCTGCGCCCGTTCTAGCTTTTGCAGATTTTTCTATGCCGTTTATTTTGGAAGTGGACGCTAGTTATAGTGGACTGGGAACTGTTCTCTCCCAAGAGACGGCCAGTGGAGTAAGACCGGTGGCCTATGCCAGCAGGGGGTTGCGGCCCACTGAGCACAACATGGCAACTTACAGCTCCTTGAAGTTAGAATTCTTAGCACTCAAGTGGGCCATGACGGAGAAGTTCCGTGAATACTTGTTGGGTCACAAGTGCATAGTGTACACTGACAATAATCCCCTGAGTCATTTCCAGACTGCAAAATTGGGGGCTACAGAGCACCGATGGGCTGCTCAGCTGGCTGCCTTCGATTTCAAAATCAGGTACAGTTCAGGTCGAAGTAACAGAAATGCTGACGCCTTATCCCGGCAATATTCAGGCTCTGAAGCCCTGGTCCAACAACTGCCTGGTACTGCAGCCCCTTTAGCTTTGCAGCATGGTCCACTGTCACATCCAGTTGAGGCTGCCACTCAGTCTCTGGTTTTAGCCCTTCCAGGCTATTCCGTTTCTGACCTTAGGTCTTTACAGGAGAATGATCCTCTGAAAGAGGTCCTAGTGTTTTTTGCGGCGGAGAATTCAACCTTCTGCTGTAGAGAGGCGGCGTCTCTCAAAATGTGCTTTGTTCTTGCTTCGCCAGCGTAAAAGGTTTGTGGAGCAAGATGGGGTCTTTTTCCAGCAGGCTTATCGTCCTGATGGTGGGGAGGAATTTCTTCAGCTCCTCTTACCAGCTTCTCTAAGGCATGAGACCTTAAATCTTCATCAGCAACATGGTCATCAGGGCATGGGACAGACTGCAGAGTTGGTCCGTCAATGGTGCTATTGGCCAGGCATGTTTAAGGATATAAGGGATTGGGTCCAGGAATGTGAGTGGTGCCAAGTAGCAAAGTATGCTGGTTTAGCATCACACAGCTACATGGGACACCTGCTTTCCTCGCGGCCCAATGAGATCCTTGCCATAGATTTTTACGATGCTGGAGCACTCGCAGAATGGGTAAGAAAATGTAAATTTACAGTGGCAGTTCCAACACGTGATCATAGGGCTTCCACATGTTGGTCTCAGAGTGGTTCTACAAGTTTGGCGTTCCAGGTTGTCTGCACTCTGATCAGGGACGTAGTTTTGAGAGTGCCTTGATTCAGCAACTTTGCTCGCTGTACGGTGTGGAAAAACCTCGTACTATGCCCTACCATCCAGCCGGCAATGGGCAATGTGAGCGCATTAATTGCACTCTTCATAATCTGTTGCGGACGTTGCCACAGAAGCAGGATTGGGCTTCTTCTTTGCCTCAAGTCCTCTTTTGTTATAACACCACATCAGAGTACAGGAGAATTGAATGTATTATTTGATGTCTGGCCAAGAGCCAAGGCTTCCCATTGACTTTCTCTTAGGGACGATTGAGGAACCTAGATTAGGTAAGGTGCAAGGCTGGGTGGCTGAGCACCAAGAGAAACTTAGGGTTGCTTTTGGTTGCGCTCAGGAGCGGCTTCTTGCAGCTGCGAATCGTAGGAAAGAGCCATGATCAACATGTGAGGGATTATGTTGCGCACAGGCGTCATAAAATTCAGGATCTGTGGAATTCGGTGGTCCATCAGGTGGTAAGTATTCCATCTGGGGACGGTGCAGTTTACACCGTGGCTCCTGTTGAGAACTTGCATAAGGTCCGGACTGTGCATCGTGACATGTTGAAAGCTGTCTTGGGACCTTTGGAGGGTAATCAAGCTCCACCTTCCTCTGTACCAGAGGGGGCCTCACTTGAGGACTCTTGTTCCTCTGATAGTGAAGTGTTGTTCTTGGTTTCAGAATCCCATCGGCCTGTAGTTTCTCCTGTTCCCTTAGTAACCCCCGCCTTGTGTGTGACAGATCACAATCAGAGTGGAGCACCTGCTCTAATACAGTCATCTGAACCCTCGTCTTCCGCTGATGTTCACCAGCCGAACACCAGTGCTCAGGCCTTGCGCCGAACCACTCATTCTACGGCTGGTCAACATTCAAATATACATCGGCTTCCTCAGCCTCTCACTAGTAATCAGGCTACTGAGCGGGTTGCTAGAGTTCCAGAGCAAACTTCAGATCTTCAGGTTGCTATCTTTAGGCCTTGGTCTTGACCTTTTATTGTCATCCCGACGATATAAAGGTGGGGGGTAGATGTGGTAGTGTGGCGTGTGTATGCCCTACCTGTGTTTGGAAGTTCTTGGTTGTGCGCACCTGGGTTCTGATTGTGTTGTGAGCCAGGGATATAAATTCAGCATTGTTTTGTGGCTTCGTTCCTCTTTTGCTTCCTGGTCTCTCCCGTGCGGCAGCACTGGAGTGGCTTTATATGCTGTGGTGACTGTGTGCGTTCATCTTTTTCCTTTTTTGAAGCTTTATGTGGCTCTTTATTAGTGGCTTGGAGTGCTGCTTTACTCCAAGCACCACTGCGGCTTACAGCTGCTGCTGTTCACGGGCATGTTTGGGCCACCAGCATCTGATTTGGGGTAAGCGGCCGGCTTCGCCTTTTTGGCCCATTTAGTTGTCGTTCTATGTTGTGTGTGGTGTTCCCCCCCCCTTATAGCATGGCACTTTGTGCGCTTTTACGCACGTTGTCTGGAGGCTGAGAGTATGGCTCCACTGGGGTCTTGAGCAGACCGGTGCATCTTCTTACTGGTGAGTTGCTGGTTTCTGTCTTTTATAAACAATTATAAATTTTGGTCTGCTAATGTGGTGTCTACATCACAGCGGGACCAGGCTGCACCTCCTGCGGTGGCTGCTGGGACAGCTGCATCGGCTTGATAATTTAGAGGCTGGCCACACCTTGTGTAACTCCTCCTGCTGCTGATTTCCTGGGTATTTGACCAACCTGCATCTTAACAGTCTGGTAACAATTTGGACTTTGTATGGACATTGTAGGGGTTACAAAGCCAGAGGTGGGCGGAAAAAAAGAAATAACATATTGCATGCTGGCTTTGTGATCCACATTTATCCCATACCTGTATTTTGAGTGTCATTTTTTTTTATCATCGCCCTACGTGTTTAATGTGGTTTTTAACTGTAATATATTGGTGTTTGGTTTGTTTGCATGTTTTCTTTTGTGTGGATGAGAGTTTTGTAATTTTGGGTTTGTTTGTTTTTTCCACTTAGTGTGTTTTTCTATATTGGTAAATGGGGTGATTTTAACCAATCAAGGTTGGGAATAAATAAAGGTATTTTATAGTTCTTTTTAGTCTCTGCTCCCCTTAATTCAAAAAGGTAAAAACGAACCTGTCTGCCTTGTGCAGGGTCCTAGGCCTATCCTAGGTGGTGTTGTCAGCAACTTTGTCAATCTGTTATTAGATCTCCAACCTGAGCGCTATATCTCTCTCTCCCACCCTCCTGCCACACACATATATAAAAATATTACAATTTGTAATGCATTTGACTTACGTCAACAGTCAATGATTATAGTGAACACAAATGCACACAAACGTGCTGACAGGCGACAGCTTAATGCTAACTTTAACATTGAAAATGTCATAGACATGGTAACACGTTAGCATCGCTCAGGTTTTTAAGTTAAATACATAGATCAACTTGTTTCAGAAGACCATATATATATATATACGCTCTTTAGGGTTTTAGTGGGGAAAAATGAAGAGAATATGAAATAAAAACCAACAGCTTTACTTCAAGGGCCCCTTACTGTCCAACAAGATGCCTGATGGAAAAAAGCAGAAATCCAACAAAAAGCAAACATTTTTCATGCCTGTATGTTAGTCTTATTCCAAAATGGAGTAAACTATTTTTCATCTCAAAATTCTACTCACAACACCCCATAATGACAACAGAAGTTTTTTTTTTTTAATTAAAAAAACTAAGAAATAACATGCACCTTTGGTAGCAATTACAGCCTTAAGTCTTCTTGAATATGGTGCCACAAACTTGGTGCACCTATCTTTGGGGAGTTTTGCTCATTCCTCTTTGCAGCACCTCTCAAGCAGGTTGGATGGAGCGTCGTGCACAGCCATTTTCAGATCTCTCCAGAGATGTTGAATCAGATTCAGGTCTGGTCTCTGGCTGGGCCACTCAAGGACATTCACAAAGTTGTCTTGAAGCCACTTCTTTGATATCTTGGCTGTGTGCTTAGGGTGCCTGTCCTCCTGAAAGATGAACCGTTGCCCAGTCTGATGTCAAGAGCGCTCTGGAGCAGGTTTTCATCCAGGATGTCTCTGTACATTGCTGCATTCATCTTTCCCTCAATCCTGACTAGTCTCCCAGTTCCTGCCACTGAAACATCCCCACATCATGATGCTGTTGTTGGGAAAGTGTAGGAACACGGACCCACAACAGGGGGCGCAAATGAACGGACAATGGAATAGGTCAAATAACAACACTTTACTGTTGCGAACGTGCACAACAAAAACAACAAATTACAACAATGGACAAAGTTCAATTCACAAAGGTGTCGTGTGGGCAGGCTCGAAGATAGGAGACGCCTCTCCAAAGTAGAACCGGAACCACACGGTTTCCTCCGCCACAGGACCCCGGGAATACTGGAGCCGCCAAGTTCCGAACTCCCAGGTGGCCACTGCCTCCGCGTGTCGGACCTGGTACTGCTGGCGAGGAACAAGAACACAATTAAACGTGGGCGCGTTTGCACCCAGCAACCTGCACGGCAGGGAAGCTACCTCCACCTCTCGCTGGAGAAAAAAGTCTGCAATCACTCACAAAAATCACAAAGGTTACTGTCAAGCAGTCAGCTGAGATTATTACCTTCCAGGTAGAATGATATCTCGGCGATGAGGTGGAGATGCCGTCCTGCTGATATACCCCAGTGATAATTGCCGTCAGCTGTCTCAGGTGATGGGTGACAGCTGTTACCGAGGCAGCTCCTGTGGGGCGGCGGCGCCCTCTGGTGCCTGGAGCCCGCACTCCAGGCAGGGCGCCCTCTGGTGGTGGTGGGCCAGCAGTACCTCCTCTTCAGCGGCCCACACAACAGCTGTGTCAGGTTCTTCCCCGGCTCGGGGTTTATGTCTGAATTCTGTTTAATTTCCAAGATGGATTTTCAGTTTTACTTTTATGTTTATACTTTGTCATCTAAATCACAGTTGGGTTCTGTTTATTGCTTTTCTTTGTCTCATGCTCTCAATCTTTGGTTATCATTTATTTTGTAGTCATTCATTTGCTTAGTCTTCTTAGTGATTATGTGGTCTCTAGTTGTATTTATCTTGTGTCTTGTTGTTCTGTTAGTCTTGGGCTTCATTTTGTTATCATTTATTGTGTGTTCAGTCTTTCTTTGCATTATTGTGGTCACCGGTTTTATTTTCTGTTCATCATTTATTCTGTTTAACCAATAGTTTGTTTTGCCATTTTTATTGTATTCACTTATGTATCAGTTCTGTTCTAGTTTGGGTTACAATCATTAGTTTTCTTGTTTTCCACTTTTTGACTGGTCATGTTATTTCTTAGTTTTGCCCCTTTTTTTTTGCTCACATTAATTATTGTATTTTGTAAATCTCACTTTCTTTCTTTTTTTCTCCTGTCTCTTGGTCTGCTTTGCTTTCATTTCCTTTCACAATCTTGCACCTGCTTCAGTGTTTGATGCTATATAAACTAAATGAATTGAAATTGAATTCAGTTACATCAGAAATAATTTGTCTGCCTTAAACAATTTCCCATAATAACAAAATGAGAGGTTTGATTTAAAAGATATAATCCATGATTTATTACACAAAAATGATATCGAAACTATTTCATGTCACATCATTTTTTATACATTTCAGGATTTTTTTGTTTTAAATGTAAACAAGAACAAAGTAAACAATATTACTGACAAATGTCAGATGCCTTCCTATCAGTTAAATTTACAGTTTAACATCACTGCTTCCAAGTCAAGTACATTGTTTCCCACAATGAAAGAGGTAAAGCACAATACAGAAAGCGTAACCCCCCCAGACTGATATATATATATAATGTGCAAGGTCATGCCATTATTACTTTATAATACCCATATTCTGTTGTTGACAGAAGGCATGAAAACACCTTTCTACAACAGTGCAGCATTAGTGTGAAGGTGAACGGATTCTATCAAAGAAAAAGGAAAATGATCCAGTTATAAATCATGCACATCTACTTAGAAATAAGTGGATGTGCATGTCAAGCGTTGAAGTACCACTCTGCCAATACGACACCTCAACTGTTGGGTGGAGAGATTAAGACACTCTTCCCAGCTGGTTCTAACACAGAACAACTCTGGTGATTTCCTTCAAACTACTAGATTCTTATAATCAAGTGTGTAATGTATATTCATTTGTATGAAACAAAATTTGTGTAAGATCTATTTACAAAATACTCCCATGGTCAATAGTCCATGGACCAAGCAGGTTGTCAGTACCACTTAAGATGCCAAAACAACACTTACAATCCAGCCTTAGAACATCATGGCTGACTCAAAAAATGTATAACTATCACAGGGTGGTAGCTGCACATTATTTGAAGAGGACTTTTATTGTAATTGTACATACAATTAAATGTGTCCTCTGCATTTAATCCATAGACACAACCCAACCACTAGGAGCAGCGGATGATTCAAAGCCAGCCATGCCCCATTCCGCTCATACAACTGATGTTGCTTTAGGGAAGATGTGGAACTCCTGTGGTGACCCCAGGCAAAACATTAAAAGCACAACTAAATCTCAAAGTCTTTTCCTGTATTTTTTTTTAGAAGTGTCATATTCCAGCAACCACAGCTGCTTAGTGTAATTTAACAATTTATTGTAAATTAAGATAGCAATTTATTACAGTGTAGTCCAAACTACACCTTTTTAGAATCTTTATGATCAGACAATGTGGTGTACTTTTCAATATGTTTGGATCATTTCAGCAGTTTGACCCCTCTGTATTCATTTCTTGACTCTGACTTGATGACAGCTATCATCGTGGAATGGCTGCTGTTATTTCTACCTGGTTCTTTTCTGTAAGATTCTGCCTCTTACCAAAAACCAAACCATTGCATTCCTCATTTTGAGTTTATTCAAGGTCACGTTAGAAACCAGGCCTGGGACCCTCACAGACAGTGTCCATCTTGTGAAAAGGTCCCTAAAATGAGTCATACAACACTTTTATACCTTTTGGGTGTGGTTTAGTCTTACATTTCTAATGTTACTGGCTCTCACCAACAGGGGGAGATCTCCCTGTGTCTAAAAATAGACACATGATAAAGTAATACTTAACTTATATTTCTCAGAACTTCCAAACAAATAACACAAATAGTTGATAGCTAACATAAAATAAAGAATTTGCACAGATATTATCTAACACTGCCATATACTGTTTGGCTATGGTATACCGAGGCTGGATTCTAAGTATTGTTTGGTACCATTTGTCAAAATTGACTTCTGGCTTAAAGACTGTAAAGAAAAACTGCAATATTGGGAAAGCCTCTTTGTAAAATTGTTTCTCTGATAACTGTTTAAGCAATAATCAATGATGCAAAGGTGAGGTGATATGTTTGACAACTGTACAGAAGTCAGCAAGTATACAACATGCACATTCTATAGTAAAAACATTTCAGCACTTTTACATCTGTTCAAAAGAAATGTAGCAACATGCATAGATTTTTAGTGTTCACATACAAGAGGAGCTATTTTGAAAACCTGTACTCTTTTTTTTTTTCTTGTACTGTTTTAAAATAAAAATGTCTCATTTTGCTTGTGAAGAAAGATAAACAGAATGAAAATGATTGTGAATCATTGCATTGCCTATTTGGGTCAAAAAGCATTACTATTTCTAAGTCCAACCCTCCAGAGTATGAATGATGCTGAATTTAATGATTATACCTGACAAAATCTGTAATTATTCCATAAACTCAAGCATGCATTTAAGTCTAAGGTCATGTGTGATCATGCATATGCAAAGCAGTGCAAAAATATGTTAAAAAAAAAAGCAGCACAGCTGTGATTGCATTATAGAAAATATGATTAAAAAGTCAATCGCCTGGAAACATTCAGAAGACACCTGAGAAATGCAGATGTCCCGTTGACTATGTGAATGTGAAAAGTGATGAATGCACACTGGTAGCACTAAACCATCCATTAAGAACGTCAAATACACAATCAAACATAGCATATACACAAAAGAGAACAATACGTTAAACTGAACAATTCTAATATTGCACAACTGTTGCTTTTCTGAGTCTGTCATGTGTCACACATCTACGTTTTCCTTCAAATGCATAATTTTCAGCTTTCACACTTATTGCACATGACGTTATACAACCCCTGGCAAAAATTATGGAATCACTGGCCTCGGAGGATGTTCATTCAGTTGTTTAATTTTGTAGAAAAAAAGCAGATCACAGACATGACACAAAACTAAAGTCATTTCAAATGGCAACTTTCTGGCTTTAAGAAACACTATAATCAGGAAAAAAAATTGTGGCAGTCAGTAACGGTTACTTTTTTAGACCAAGCAGAGGGAAGAAAATATGGAATCACTCAATTTTGAGGAAAAAATTATGGAATCATGAAAAACAAAAGAACGCTCCAACACATCACTAGTATTTTGTTGCACCACCTCTGGCTTTTATAACAGCTTGCAGTCTCTGAGGCATGGACTTAATGTGTGAAAACGGTACTCTTCATCAATCTGGCTCCAACTTTCTCTGATTGCTGTTGCCAGATCAGTTCTGCAGGTTGGAGCCTTGTCATGGACCATTTTCTTCAACTTCCACCAAAGATTTTCAATTGGATTAAGATCCGGACTATTTGCAGGCCATGACATTGACCCTATGTGTCTTTTTGCAAGGAATGTTTTCACAGTTTTTGCTCTATGGCAAGATGCATTATCATCTTGAAAAATGATTTCATCATCCCCAAACATCCTTTCAATTGATGGGATAAGAAAAGTGTCCAAAATATCAACGTAAACTTGTGCATTTATTGATGATGTAATGACAGCCATCTCCCCAGTGCCTTTACCTGACATGCAGCCCCATATCATCAATGACTGTGGAAATTTACATGTTCTCTTCAGGCAGTCATCTTTATAAATCTCATTGGAACGGCACCAAACAAAAGTTCCAGCATCATCACCTTGCCCAATGCAGATTTGAGATTCATCACTGAATATGACTTTCATCCAGTCATCCACAGTCCACGATTTCTTTTCCTTAGCCCATTGTAACTTTGTTTTTTTTCCGTTTAGGTGTTAATGATGGCTTTCGTTTAGCTTTTCTGTATGTAAATCCCATTTCCTTTAGGTGGTTTCTTACAGTTCGGTCACAGACGTTGACTCCAGTTTCCTCCCATTTGTTCCTCATTTGTTTTGTTGTGCATTTTCGATTTTTGAGACATATTGCTTTAAGTTTTCTGTCTTGACGCTTTGATGTCTTCCTTGGTCTACCAGTATGTTTGCCTTTAACAACCTTCCCATGTTGTTTGTATTTGGTCCAGAGTTTAGACACAGCTGACTGTGAACAACTAACATCTTTTGCAACATTGCATGATGATTTACCCTCTTTTAAGAGTTTGATAATCCTCTCCTTTGTTTCAATTGACATCTCTCGTGTTGGAGCCATGATTCATGTCAGTCCACTTGGTGCAACAGCTCTCCAAGGTGTGATCACTCCTTTTTAGATGCAGACTAACGAGCAGATCTGATATGATGCAGGTGTTAGTTTTGGGGATGAAAATTTCCAGGGTGATTCCATAATTTATTCCTCAGAATTGAGTGAGTCCATATTTTTTTCCCTCTGCTTGGTCTAAAAAAGTAACCGTTACTGACTGACACAATTATTTTTCCTGATTTCTTATAGTGTTTCTTAAAGCCAGAAAGTTGCCATTTGAAATGACTTTAGTTTTGTGTCATGTCTGTGATCTGCTTTTTTTCTACAAAATTAAACAACTGAATGAACATCCTCCGAGGCCGGTGATTCCATAATTATTGCCAGGGGTTGTACTAAATTTAATGTCACATAATGATCAGAATCTGTAAAATTCCGTATGAGTTCAATGTTATCATCATCCACCACAAAGTATCATGTAATGCTTCACACAGTTAAACACTGGGACGTGTGTATATGAAAACCTGGTAAAATCTTACAGAATATGCTCAGAGAAGACTTTACTATAACCTGTTCTGTTAATTTGTTATTGAAGCTATGGCTCATTAGCCTCTTTGCCACTTGGACTATTGATAAATGAATTGTTAATGGAAAAGCCAGGGCACACACATGCTTTCTCTGTGGAGGAATTCTCTATCGCTTGTCTCCACATGTTTCATATACACTGTAAACCACAGTAAGACTGGGAATGCATTTTTTTCAGCATGTCAAACAGAATTAGAGAACTACTGAGCATTTTCATGCTTGGCTTTTGCTGACATTCCTGTTACGTATTATGAAGCTCCAAAAAAGTAATCATACTTGCTGACTAGGTTTTTGTGTTGCATTAAAAGTGTGGCTTAAAAGTCACATTTTCCAACCCAGTCTCATGGCAGTTCATGGTGACATTACGAAACCCACCTTAATCTATGGGTTCGTGACAGGGGCACGGAAATGGGGCACTTTTCGTGATGGAGGCGCAAAATGTGGGGTGCTGGGGGGGTACAGGGGTTATGGTCAGGTTTAGGGGAGGGGACACACCTATGCTGTTGCTATGGTTAGAGTTAAACGAAGGGCAAGGATTATAAATAGCAAAATGCAAAAAACTGTCACGAAAATTGGGCACTTTTCATGACGGGGCACAGAAAAAAAACTAGAGACTGGGCTGCGCTTTCACAGTGTCATTTTCTATGGAGTTATGTGGGATACTACCCAACCCAATCTCACACCATTTCGTGACGGCATTACAAAAATGAAATCTGTGGTTCGTGATGCAGTTACGAAAATGCGCTGCTTTTCGTGACGGGAGCATGAATTCATTTCGTGACAGGAGCATGAAATGTGGGGTGACACACGGGGGGAGGGGGGGGAGTCTGTGAGGGTTATGGTTAGGGTTAGAAATAGTAAGATTAAAAAAACGTGTCACAAAAATGACCATACTCATGCATCGGAATGCCCTGGACGTTCTTCGTGAAATTCTGCCTGAAGACGGGGTGGAAGGATGCACGAGTGTGCAGCCAATATTACATTTGTTAGAATGCCCACATCTCCATATAATGTCTGATTTAATCACAAATAAAAATCACTAATAACTCACCCATTTAATACCATCTGTTCTGCCTTATCAACCGCTGTGGAAATCATCTACATTCCCACTACTCTCAAAAAAGGTTAAGCCTTGGAAGAAAATCTGCATACAATATGAGGTCATGACTAGGTAGAAAAAAAATGTCTTTTCTGTCTCTGTCTTAATACATTTGGTTCAAATTTGGTGTGAGGGGGAGGCAGGTTTAGTGTCATGTTCTACAAGCAGCTACTAGGGGGTGATAGAGACACTCAGGCTGTGCTCGTACCATCCACCTTCATTTACACTCTGTGATTTCATTATGACTGGAACATGAACTGATTGCATTCAAATTAATGTGAGACTGACCTATAGCTGACATCACCTTCTGTTTTCCTGAGTTCTCATGGGCCAAATCTGGCTGTTTTAATCCAGGATATTCAAATCAGTGTTTGTTCCTACAATAAAAAAAAACACCCAACTGAGTTTTTCCTTACCACCGTTGCTGATGTGCTTGCTTTGGGGGGGGTTGGTAAGGTTAGACCTTATCGTTGTGAAGCGCCTTGAGCCGACCTATGTTGTAATTTGGTGCTATGTTAATAAAGTGAATTGCACTGAAACCAACCACAATGCAGGCAACTTTCCCAGCTGTCTGATTAACACAATCTAATTTGTGAAATGTCGTCAGACCTTTGTGCTTAATAAAGAACAGTAATGTATTGACTGTTTAGTGTGCGGTGATATTCTTCACAAACTGAACATCTAAGCCACAGGTATGTCGGAGTGATCCAATCTTCAACAGCTTCAGGGCGTCCAACGGCAAATGAAAAACAGACTCAGCACATAACGGAAGAGCGGATTTGCGGTTCCGGCTTTCACATGTACAGATTGTTCATAATGGGAGTCGCATTACAGTGCATACTGTCGATGTATTTCAGAGGCATTAGCTGAGCCCCGAGTAGGTACTGCGGCGTGACTCACATCCAACAAATACTTGCAGCAGGGTTCAGAGGGTTTACTGCACATCGCACAACGGAATGCAGGAATGAAAAGTATTTCTTGCTTTTAAAAAGCAAGTGCAGCACAAACAGGCACATGTGATGTTGGTGATAAAACCGTTGTGGTGTGCACAACTGTAGGCACAATCAATTTGCACTGAGTTCACATTTCCTCAGATCTACACAGTCAAGCTCAGCGGTAGCACAAAAATAAACAGCTCACACAGTACAAACACACACGGACCAGGCAGAGCCAGTCAGAGACTGTCTATCAAAAAGTTACAAAACAATAGTACCATGCAAGTTCCGTAATTTCATAGAGAATTCTTTGTCAAATATATTGAATCTATGTTCACATCATCCACAATAAGTATTTTTTTTTTTTTTTGTCAGCATGCTTCAAGAGCAATATATAGTCAGTTTGCAAGAACATTATCCACTGTACTTGGTTGCCATATGAATCACTTTTGCAACAGCAAATGATAAGTGCTGCAGAGGCTTTGCCACATTAACTGATAGCATTTCTGGGTAATAGCGGCTTTGCTGATGCTCATGGGAGGAAAAATACAACTGTGCTGGGAGTTGCAGGAAAGTGGAGAGTCAAAGCGGAGCTCTAGCTGCCACACAGAGAGAACGCAGGACAGGTGCCAAAGTGACCATCTTCATCTGCATAGTAAACACTGCAATTGCGCAGTCCCCCCACCACAACCACCACCACCACAGCACGGATCCAAGGGCAACCTGCAATATGAAGGTAGGTGAGAAATCGAGGTGGGACTGATGGAATGATGTATAGCCAGAAACAAAGAATGCCAGCAGTGGACATGGAACAGATGGTCACGGCGGCAGCCCAGGTTAGGACTCGGACTGAAGCCAGAGATGTTCCTTGGAGGGTTTATGATCTAATAACTGAAGAGGGCATCTTTGGTGTGAAGCTACACTCTTAAAGATAGAACATATAAATAAGCAGGTGGGGAGGTTGTGCTTGCGGGTTGACAGCTGTGAGTGGTAACGTGGAGACACGGAGGTAAAAAGCTAAGGCCACTCGTGGTGATAACGCCTTCCATTCTTCTTTCTCTCCTTCTGCAGGTGTTCCAGCTCGGCTTCGTACATCATCTCTTGCATTAGATACTTTTCCCTCCTCACACGGTCGCAGAGATCCTTGGGCATGTCCGGAATGAGGTATGCAATGAAGGACTTGATTCCAAAAACCAGGTGCTAAAGGTAACAAAAAAAATTTCTGATCATCTTTTATTATGTCACAAAGTTTCTCTGTCAGTATTTACTGTGTAAAGAATACACCCTGGCTAAAAACCTTCAAACCTAATTTTTCCAGCTGCATATATTCCCTTTTAATCAAGCAATGTCTGTGTTTCAATTTGTATTGACTGCATCATATTTTCAGTGTATCACCAGCACACATACATCAAGATGAACACCATAGAAGGCTCCAGATGATTTGAGAAATTGAATTACTTTTAAAAGCTTCTGGATGACCAATTGCCGTAATTCAGAGTTAACCTGGGAACCTTTGACTGTATGTAACGGGTCCTGTCACACCATGACGATTTAGCCAAAGTATGCCAATAGCCCCGTTTCCACCGAGCGATCCGAGTCAGTACTGCACAGTATGGTATGGGTCAGAACACTTAAGTCTGGCTTGGCTTGTGTTTCCACCACCGGCAAACTCTTTTGTCTGGCAGGCGGAGCACGTAGATGTTGACATGCACATCATCGAGAGCACAAATGCTTTCTCGCGGCCTCTCTCCTCCACCCAGAGGCCAAACAGAGTAATATAACATTTTTTAATTTAATTACAAATTTTTTTGTCTTGGTGGATCATGGTATTTATTTTCATCGCATGCAGAATGCTGAAGAGTCGAGTGATGCCTGTGGGAAACACTGACGTGAATGAATGAGGCGCTGTGACTCTTTCAACTTTTAAAATAAGCTAATTTTCTTGTTGTGGCACAAATCGTGCTCTCTGTTTCAGGCTGAGAAAAGCACCAGGAGCAGACAAAACACAGAGGGGCTTCTTTAAAAACGCTACATTTCTTTAGTGACGACAAGGAACTAAAGCCTTTTCAGATGTGAATCCAACTGAAACAAACAGGTAAGATTAAGACTTTATATTTACTCTGTGTGTGAATGGTTTTAATATTTGAAACAAATTGAACGGTTCGCATGAGGACTGCAGCTTTCAGTTGTTTAGCCAGTCAATGGACAGCATCAATGGACATATAATGACTTATGAGTAACTTACAAGTAATGTTTATCAATCGCATAGAAGTCATAGAAAATCTGGATCCTGGTCTTGATGTAAGACAATTGAAAGAATGTCTTGAAAGAGAAAATTAAGTTTGAAAGTTTTTAGCCAAGGTGTATGTAAACCTGCCTACAACTGTACATTACAAATCGGGTACATTTCATAAACAACAGGCTCTTAACCCCCAAAATGTGAATCTGCTACAAGTCCTGAATTATCTACAAACCATTAATGAAAATCATTAACATGAATATCCGTGAACCATCAATAATTTTGCTGTAAACCGTGAATAAAATATCCCACAAAACGTGAACGCAGGTCTTGCAAAACATAAGATGCAAAACATGAATATCATACCTGATATATATTTTCTTTAAATTCACGTAGTTTATGGACTTCAGTTACCTGATCAATTACTTGAGGAAATCTTGATCGCAAACCCTATCTCCGCAAATATATATATATATATATTTTTTTTTTTTTGGGGTGGGCTCACTACAGCTGGTGAGGTGACCCCTGAGCAGGCTCTTACTTCTGGTGTCAAGCGCCCTGCTGGGTGTGACCCGCTCCGGGGACAGTGGCAGGTGAGGAGTTTGACTGGGGTGGTACACCTGTCAAATGGAGAGCTCAGGGAGGACAGAAACCTCCCGTGGAGCAGAAGGGCAAAAGCTCGCTTGATCTTGATTTTGAGTATGACTACAGACCGTGAAAGTGGGGCCTCACAATCGTTCTGACTTTTTGGTATTTATGCAGGAGGTGTCAGAAAAGTTACCACAGGGATAACTGGCTTGTGGTGGCCAAGCGTTCATAGTGACCTTCCTATAATCATGAAGCAGAATTCATCAAGCGTTGGACTGTTCACCCACCCACCACACGCGAGTTGAGGGGTGGCATGAAGCCCTGTGGTGTAATGAAAGTGAAAGGCGCGCAGTCATAATCCCACAGATGTTCGCACCATTGGCTCCTCGGCTAAGCACATACACAAAATCTTGAAGAAATTCACATTTTGCGAGACCTCTGTTCACATTCTGGGAGATATTTTTTCAGTATTCACATTTTGTAATTCATGGTTTACTGATAATTCACAATTTGCAGATGATTCACGTTTTGAAGGTTAACAAGGCTCATAGCAATGCTCCTGAAAGTGCAAAAAACAACACTGGTGAAAACCGACGGACCTCAAAGACAATGATGAAAGCCAACCGGGCAGCCAAGACGTGCCAGAACTGCAGGGTGAATTCATACGGCACTGCGCTCCAGGGCGGTGCTCTGTAATCTCTGTACCTGCAGTAAGCAGACTGGCTGCTGTTCTTCAGGTCACTCATGTCAAACACAGATAGGCTGCTGTTCACGTATCCTCGCAAACACCTGAAGGTGAAAGAAAACGTCAGACACAAGCCATTCCACCTGATACATGTCAAGTTTACACATGCTAGCATGCTTAGTTACATACTTCTCGTGTCTGTACCCCTTGTCCACACAGGGACCGTATTTGAAGGCGTAAACAAAGCGGGGGATGTAGTCTGATGTTATGGCGATGACAAAGGCGTTGGTGATGACTGCCAGCACACCGATACCTTCGAGAATTCCGTGCCAGATGCCTGATGAACAAGGCAAAAGTTTGCAACTATTTTGGGTAGCAGATAAGTTTACTATATTATGATCTACAACAGGCTGGTTTGTATGATTATTAGACGTCAGCTCAAAGTCTGGCGACGACAAAAAGATCTCACTCTGTAATTCAGTGCAAATAACACACCATTTGATAATTTACGACTGGTTTGTTTGAGGCGGAGTGTTCTGTTAATTACAAAGCAACATGCCACAAGAATCGTTTGGTTATATATTATCTAGGAGGGTGACGCTGCTGTTTGTAACCATATGGGGCAATGTGTGTGTGTGTGTGTGTGGGGGGGGGGGGGGGGAGATGTAGGTTACAGAAACATGTACTACAGACATACATATATCACCCCTGAATGGAAAATATTCCCAGAGCAACATTCTTTTGGAGAAAACATTTCTGATCCACCAAAAGGAAAGTCTGCGGAGGGCAGCCAGAGATCACGCTGACCTATGTCAGTGGCCCGTGCTGGCATGGGCCTCCTCCACTGAGTGACAAACTTGTAGGCGTCAAGACGAATCTCAATGATGTTATTGAGCAGAGCCAGAAGTGGAGCCAGCGGGAATGCGGCCACAAAGATGGTGGTGAAGCCAAATTGGAGAACTGGAAAGAAAGGGACCATTTGGACAAACTTCACAGGATGTCACTCTCAGTATAAACAACATTAACGACTTGGTGGCGGCCGCAGTTTGCTTTGAATTCCTCTTTCTTCTACAACCCCAGTTCCAATGAAGTTGGGACGTTGTGTGAAATGTAAATAAAAACAGAATGCAACGATTTGCAAATCCTCTTCAACCTATATTCAATTGAATACATCACAAAGACAAAATATTTAATGTTCAAACTGATAAACTTTATTGTTTTTGTGCAAATATTTGCTCATTTTGAAATGGATGCTGGGACGGGGCAACAAAAGACTGGGAAAGTTGATGGATGCTCAAAGAACACCTGTTTGGAACATTCCACAGGTGAACAGGTTAATTGGAAACAGGTGAGTGTCATGATTGGGTATAAAAGGAGCATCCCCAAAAGGCTCAGCCATTCACAACCAAAGATGGGGTGAGGATCACCACTTTGTGAACAACTGCATGAAAAAATAGTCCAACAGTTTAAGAACAATGTTTCTCAATGTTTAATTGCAAGGAATTTAAGGATTCCATCATCTATAGTCCATAATATAATCAGAAGATTCAGAGAATTTGGAGAACTTTCTACACTTAAGCTGCAAGGCTGAAAACCAACATTGAATGCCCATGACCTTGTATCCCTCAGGCGGCACTGCATTAAAAACCAACATCATTGTGTAAAGGATCTTACTGTGTGGGCTCAGGAACACTTCAGAAAACCACTGTCAGTTAACACAGTTCGTTGCTACATCTATAAGTGCAAGTTATAATTCTACAATGCAAAGCGAAAGCCATACATCAACAACATCCAGAAATGCCGCCGCCTTCTCAGGGCCCAAGCTCATTTGAAATGGACAGACACAAAGTGGAAAAGTGTGCTGTGGTCTGATGAGTCCACATTTCAAATTGTTTTTGGAAATCATGGACGTTGTGTCCTCCGGACAAAAGAGGAAAAAGATCATCCACATTGTTACCAGCACAAAGTTCAAAAGCCAGCATCTGTGATTGGATGGGGGTGTGTTAGTGCCCATGGCATGGGCAATTTACACATCTGTGATGGTACCATCAATGCTGAAAGGTACATCCAGGTTTTGGAGCAACACATGCTGCCATCCAAGCAACGTCTTTATCAGTGATGCCCCTGCATATTTCAGCAAGACAATGCCAAGCCACATTCTGCATGTGTTACAACAGTGTGGCTTTGTAGTAAAAGACTGCGGGTACTAGACTGGCCTGCCTGCAGTCCAGACCTGTCGTCCATTGAAAATGTGTGGCGCATTATGAGGCGCAAAATACAACAACAGAGACCCCGGACTGTTGAACAACTGAAGTCGTACATCAAGCAAGAATGGGAAAGAATTCCACCTACAAAGCTTCAACAATTAGTGACCTCAGTTCCCAAATGCTTATTGAGTGTTGTTAGAAGGAAAGGTGATGTAACAGTGGTAAACATACCACTGTCCCAGCTTTTTTGAAACGTGTTGCAGGCATCCATTTCAAAATGAGCAAATATTTGCACAAAAACAATAAAGTTTATCAGTTTGAACATTAAATATCTTGTCTTTGTGGTGTATTCAATTGAATATAGGTTGAAGAGGATTTGCAAATCATTGCATTCTGTTTTTATTTAAATTTTACACAACGTCCCAGCTTCATTGGAATTGGGGTTGTAGCAACACAGCCATAGTTCATCAAATGAGCACAACATTTTTACCCATTTCGAGGTATTCATCCACCAGTCCGTGGGCATTCATAGGCTGCAGATTCCAGTCTTTGTCCCACTGTGGAAGCTGGGCTTTGTTTTCGACGTTTTGCCCTCCGCCACCTCCTTTCCTCATCTTCCTACGAGACCACCAGTTATGCAGCAAACTGAAAATGTTGAAAGAAGCCAGCTGTCACCTCAAAGCAATTATTTTTGACAATGCACTGAAAGATGAAGGGATCTTTAGTAAGCCTGACTCAAAAAGATTTGATGTATTTCTGCAGGAGAAAAGCCTTTTTATATGGTAATGAGCTAAAAATGACAAAAGCCTTACAAAAATTATACAAGGCTTGGCTCACTAGAATTCACAGCTTTAATGATCGCACATTTCTGATGGATTCTACACAGAGAATCTTTATTTTTATAATGTATTACTTACGGATAGCCCAGCTCCATGAAGTTGTTCCATATTTGTTTGAAGAACATGATGACTCCCATTTGCAGGCACAGATCAATCAAGCAGCCACTCGGGTGACACTGAGAAAAATAACACAGCAACAAAACACACACACATTAAAAAAAACCTGTTATCCTCCATAATTCAAAAATTCTCAGAAAACAACCTTGGTTTTTCATCATCAAAACTGAAAATCCCAGTAATTACATATGAGATTGATGAGTGACATCATATTACCAGAGTCTGCTCATTAAAATGACAGAACATCTATAAACTGAGTAAGTCTGTGATACGGGGGAAATCAGTCTCACCCCCGGTGACATAATTACCTTCTTGTGCTGATTCCTAAACACACTCACCTCCTCTAGCCTCCATCGACTGAAGAGTTTATTATATTTTCCAGGTCTGCCCGCGAACCTGAACAGATTGAGATTCGTGACATTAGCTGAGAAATTCAATTGCAGAAAAGCGGAAAAACTGAGGAGCAGCGAAATGTGCTCGTTATGTCCGATAACCACAGCTTGGTTGCATTTGTAGGCAAGGTCGTATTGTGCAAACACTGAACCTTTCAGTCCTAACAATAACTACACACTGCGAAGAGACCGTCTTGACAGATGTTAAGACTTGGAATGTTGAAACGAAACATCTTTGCAGAATCCCTCATTAAATTCACTGTAAACAGACACGGCGGAGGTCAGGGCGGCTGGCATACCTTCCAAGAAAAAAGGCAATGTAGAATGTGGAACTGTTCAGATTTACAAACTGGAACAGAAACATCTTCAGAGCAAAGCTGTTCTCCCACTCAGATTCTGTTCGTGGGTGCTCTGCCAGGAGAAAACAGGGTCACGCCGTGGACAAAGAAGAGAATAAATGTATGCAGGATGTCTGTGAAGCAAGAGAAATGATGCAAACCATCAATAATCCTTACCTAAATTTGTCAGCAGGTAGGACACCTTTTCATAGACCTAGCAGGACAGATAAGAACACTCCTAAGAATCAACAGGAAAACAGGTGGTGATGGTGAGAGATGAACAATGACAATCTCAAACAAAGAGAGACAAAGGCCTTCTGGCTGGGGATATGACTGCTCCTGGAATGAAATGCTACATGAAACATTTGTTGGACAATGCGTGGTGTGCCAGATGATGCTTGTCCAGACACCCACCACATTGAGAGACATGATGATCATAAAGTTGATGCAGACGCCTGTGCCAGAGGTGGCAAACTGCCAGTTCTTCTTCACAAAATACCAGTTGAAGGAAGCAAACTTCTCCATGGCTATTAGACGAAAAACCACCACAGCAAACACTGCTGTCAGAACAAGAGAAATCTGTGTAGACAAGTAGAGAGGTATAAGGAAACACAGAGGATATAAAACATGAATTTTCTATAAATGCCAATACGTTCTCTGATGGATTGTAATTATAAACATAAAATGGACCTAAGAAGAGGGTAAAACTGTAGTCCCATCAGGATATCATGCAATTAGAGTGGCACTTGTCCTTCACTTTTGTTGGGAAGGTGTCGTAGCACGGACCCACAACAGGGGGCGCAAATGAACGGACAATGAATAAGCCAAAAAGTAACAATTTAATGTTGTGATAATACACAACTAAATTCACAGAAATCTGCACAGTCAATTGACACCAGGTGACGTGTGGGCAGGCTCGAAGATAGAAGACCCCCGACGAGAGAGAAGCCGCGTCCCACACGGCTTCCACCACCAACGGTCTGAAGAACACCGGAGCCGCCAAGTCCCGAGTCCCCAGGTGGCCTCTGTCTTCGGCTGTCGACCCTGGTACTGCTGGCAGAAAGCAGAGATAAGATGAATGAGTGTGAGTCTGCACACTCAGTAATCCACAGTCCATACACAGTTAGGAGGGAGCACCTCCACCTCCAATCACACACTCGTGCAGCTCCTGGTTAACCACTTATCTGGGTTGGGGTGTGAGGCGAAGCAGTCGCTGTAACACCAAATGCCAATCCCCCAGACAAGGCCACATTCCAGGAAAACGGCTGCAACAGAAGCTCAGGTTATTACACACAAAGTGTCAGTCAGCAGAGAAATTACCTCTTCAGTCATTGCGATTTCTCGGCGAGGAGGTGGAGTTGCAGTCCGGCTTTTATGGTGGTGATGATGATGATGAACGAGTGACAGCTGGTGCAGAGGATGACTGACAGCTGTCACTTCTTCTGGGTCTGGCGCCCTCTCGTGCTTGGAGCCCGCACTCCAAGCAGGGCTCCCTCTGGTGGTGGTGGGCCAGCAGTACCTCCTCTTCAGCGGCCCACATAACTTGACTCTAGCTTCATAGTGTTATGGGGCAGAGAAGGATTTTCTTTCAACAAAATAGATCAAATCTAGGCTTGTATCTCAGATGGACCTTCTGGCAAATTGTAGCTGAACTTTGAAGTCTTCTTTAAGAAAATCCTTCTCTATACCACTTCATCATGAAGCTGTATAACTGGTGATGCAAAATGCAAAACTGGCACTGCACAGTTTCTCCAATCACAGACACAGAAGCCGATAGCTTCTTCTGGGTTGTCTCGGTATCTTGGTGGCTTTCCTCACTCTTGTCCTTCTTGCACAGTGACTCAGTTTTTGAGAACTGTGTCCTCCACACAGAGCTACCATACAGTACTATACCGTTTGTCTTTCCTAAAGACTGATGTAAATTAAGTCCAAGACATACTCAGTGGCTTGGAAATGTACATGTATCCATCCCCTAACTTGTTTGAAGAAAACCAGGTATAAAACTGATTATTTATGTGTGTTATACCAAAGGTGCCCATTATGTATGCAATCCATTATCTTGGCTTTGATATTTTTATTTGCGTTTGCATTTAAGGAGGATAATTTTAGAAATTTTAATGTTTAGAAGCCAAAATTAGTTTTTATATTGAAAATGGCATAAACAAATTAAAATGTGTAACATCCCTAGGGGCTGAACACTTTTTCAAGGCACCGTTGAAGTAAAATGCAAAACTTGCACTGTGCATAATTTCACCAATCAGAGGCACACAGGCCGATAACATCTTCACAGTTGTCTTTTCATCTTGGTGGCTTTCCTCACTGGTCACCTTCTTGCACAGTCACTCAATTTTTGGGAACTGCTGCCTCTGGAAAGGTTTACCATACAGTACTATATTGTTTGCATTTTTTAATAACTGAGGTAAACAAAGTCTAAGACCTAATTAGTGTCTTGGAAATGTTCATGTATCCATCCCCTGATTGTACGAAGAAGACTGGATGTAAAAGTGATGGTGTGCATGTGTTCTACGAAAGGGTGCATTTTTATGCACATCATCATTTTGGCTTTTATATTGTTATTTGTTTTAATTAAAGATGTAGTGATTACTTTTCATTGTGAGTTTAAAGGGCATCATTTTAGAAATTTTAATATAAAAAGCAAAAATTTTTCTCTTTTTTTGACACCATAAAAAAATTCAAACATGTAAAAGCTCAAAGGGTGCACAAACTTTTTCACACAACTATATCCTCTCAATGCTTCCTTTGTCCAACAGGGGGAGACGGTAAGCCATATAATGCTCATTCAAGGTGAAAGAATAACGCTGATCTCAATGCCAGGCTGAATCCTGAGATTCAGATTATTCAAAGATCAAAACACTTACCATGAAGAAGATTCCAGACACAGACACCATGAGCCTGCTGAGTTTGTCTGAGAAAGGCTGGAAGGGCTCAGGTTTACCAGAGATGGGGTTCACTCTCTCCACCCTGGAGTACTTGGCTTCAAACTGAGGCCTCAGCTCCTCCTGATTCATAACAAACATCACATCACAGGTGTTGCATCACAAAGAACAGTGGCTGTAAATGCGGGCTATTCATGTAAACCTACCTCCTCCTCCTCCCAATCAATAAGATCCCAGTCGTAAGTCAGTTCTGCCCTCCTCCTTTTCCAGAACTCCAGGAATACTGTGGCTGCACGAACATGATAGAATAGCACCAGAAATCATTCTGATCAGCTTCAATGTGCAACATATAAGGGTGATTTTTTTTTAACTACGGGCACTATTGGCCTTGTAAATGTAATTTCCACCATACCATTGCCTTACAATATAAAGCGCCTTGGGGCAACTGTTTGTTGTGATTTGGCGCTATATGCATGTGCTCTGATGTCACTGTTTATCTCCATAGAAACTACCCAAACAATCTTTCATACAAACTGTTTAAAGGGACATTACAGTGTTGTGGTGGAAATTACGGCAATAGTGTGGGACAACTACATTTAGTTTTAAAAAATCACAACAGTTGTATGACATTGAATACCCCAGTTATGTTTTGATTATTTTACTGATATTTTATTCAGAGATATTTTAAAACATTAGAAAAAATGTTTCTTTACCATTCATTTTTATCATTGAAGATCAAAAGTCTGGGTGTGGGACAAGCACAAAATGGCAATATTTGCATATAATGATGCTGAAAAAAGGTGAAAAAGTCATCATATACTACAAGAACAAATTTCTTAACACACTTTCATTGTAAAGATAACTATAAAAGTGTGAAATTTCCCCTTTTTTCTGTTTTTCATACAATATGATCAAAGGACACAATAAGTGCCTGTAGTCTAAAAATCTCCCATAAGGTGAATCATATGTCTGTGACTGCAGCAGTTAATTCACCGTGGAGATAAAATGGAGCCCAATGCTTCATCATTCTCAGAGGTCCTGAGCAAAACACCGGCTGCATACGACATTATGGTAACTGATGACTGCCATCACTTCACAGACAGATTAGACTGCCAGTGCTGTCAGTGAAACTTGACAACAGTGCATAGGCTGTGTGTTTAGGTAGGTAACTTAAAGAGATGCCACACTGATTAAACCCATTTACAAACTTACTTTTATCAATAATGCAATATGCCCTGAGTAACCTCTTAAAATCTGCATTTATGTTGGGGTCAGGTCACCCAAACAGATAGATATAATGGCTAAGATGTGTGGCCGTAGCATGAGAAGAATAGATCTGCATTGATTGTTTATTTAGCAGGTTGCAATTTGTAGACATATCATATCATGTCACCAAATATCATCACTTACCATATAAATGATACTCCAAATTGATTGGATAAAACACTAAAGAATAAATAGCAATACACCCTTTTCGCGGACGGGTAATATTTTTCATACCACCCGAGTAATCAGCCAATCCGGACAGCGGAGCGGCGCCACAACGAACAGGCGCGGTCAGAGGAACTGTGAAATACTGGTGAGTCACTATTAATAATTTCTTACATGTCCATCCTCGTAGGTTGATCGTTAAAATTAAATTTGTTAGTTCTAAAAGCCATCATAATTATTTATAGGAAAACGTTCAATTTTTTTTTTCTACTAAGGTTTGAAGTTTGAGTGTTTATACAGGAGAGAAAACTGAGAAAATGTTAATGCCTGTTTGAGAAAAGTGTATAAAGTGTGTAGTGAGGGGTTTTACAGCCTTAAAACATTTATAATAATTGTAAAAAATAACGCTGACTACTTCGCGGATTTCGCCTATCGCTGGTTATTTTTAGAACGTAACTCCCGAGATGGTTTTCTTCAGGGTGCATAAAGCCATATTCATTGGTGAACAACTTGATAACTGATAATATTGGAGGCCTCTGTCCCACGTAATGTCTCAAAACCCAATTTATTCCAACATCTTTCTAAAATACAGCACTCTGGTCATCTGCTTATATGCTTGTGTGTACCTGCAATAAATACAGGCTAAGCTCTGACATGCAGAAGTGAAAGTGGCGCAATGTCATGCTGCATAACTACGACAATAAACCATGGGCTTCAAAGCCTACATAGAACTCATGGAAGTACACACGAAGTTAAGTACCTCTGGCTTACTGGTTCACAGAGATTTGCCTTTCTCACATTTTTCATGGCATCAAATCCCATACACAATGCGGAATCCTCCAGGACAACAATGACAAGCAAACCATTTAAACTGTCCACAAAAGTCCCGTTGAGGCACCTCTACTTTGTGATTCAAAACATAATTTATAAGGGTTGCTTCCATTGTGCTGCACAATAAGCCAATTCAGCATCTCAGTCCACGCGGTGCGTCTGGGCATGGTCAAAGTTCACCACTACCCAAAACACACTATAAGCTCCCACACCAATGTAAATATTGAAGGTTTTGAGCGCTGGAAAGTCATCATTTTGAAATAATCTTGCAAAAAACTGGGCTACCAAATAGGTGGGAAACAGAAGAAAGAACGTGTGAACTAACTTAAGGTGCACTGACACGAACATGCCTGTGACTCATGCAATAGTACGAACGCTGTCGTGACGATCCCACCCACTGTGTTCACAGATGGACGCCGTGCTTTGTTCCACTGGCTACCACGTGCTCTGCGCTGGACGCTGCGTATATAAAAAATTATTGCGTGGCAGATTAATCATTTTTTTCTGCAAACTGGCCGTTGAAAACAGCTCTAATCGCATCCTGAATCACAAAGGAGACTACAGCCATGCCTAACTACTTGCAGAAAGCATTTTGAGCTGTCTTAAAAGGTAATTATTTATCATGTTTACATTGTCATGGCTTGATACAACATTTGTGTGTTCTTTCCTTCTTGTGTGCAGCTGTTAAAGTATGTTTATAACAGATTTAACTTCTTGTTATAATCCTTCCGAGCTGCGTTCTGATGCGATCCGCTGACGTCACCACTCGCTCTGTTCACTTCTTCTTTACTCCACTTGACAAGCTGCACATCATGTTGGTGATTAGATCGCGCCACATAGCACGACATGTGTGCGTGAAAGATTTTTTTGAACATTTCAAAATTCTCTGTGCGCAATAGCACGCACCGGCACCCCTGTGGCATCCTGTCTGCACCAGTTAAAGATGAGTTTACTCTCCAGCACGACACAGCTTGTGTCACTACGTGAATCAAAGACATGCTCGTGTAAGTGGGCCTTTATGCACTCACTACAAAATGCCCCCATAGTACAAACTAAAGATGATGAATGGCAGCCCATTAAGAAAATAATGTCTTTACTGATGGCTGAAGTTGACAATTCCTAAACCGTTACAACTGTCAGATGGCTGGGAAGATGAGCCATCAGCAACAAGCAAATGTCCCTCCATATGCAGATATTAAGGAGAATCTCATACAGAAAGATGAGCAAAACCTACATTACACACAGACTGAGGCCTGTCTGAGGCCACTTTAGGTGTTTACCTGAGGCCATCAAATATGGTCATAGGGTATTGTGAAGGCTTTTCGTCAATATATCCGTCTGTCTGTGCTCAGCATAAGTCCAGTCCTATCAGGGTCTTCAAATTCACAGGGAACATTCTTGGGACACAGACCTTGGACAAGTTCAAAGATGGCTAACCTGGACCTATTCTAAGAGGCATTTTAAGAGGGTAAAAAGTCACATTCTGCTCCTGTTTTTTATGGTATGATCTCGCAGATGGTAGTGTGATGGTCTCATGGATGTCAGCATGGTGATGTCACTTCCTGGTGTCACTAGCTGCTAACTTAGTTTCATTTTTGGCCAGAAATAACACCTTTCTCATATATTATGTAAATGCTAGTGAGAAATTAACCATTCTAAAACTGTAAATACTGTATTTGTAACCTGATAACACCTCTGGAAGGATTTACAAAACATTTAGTGGACGTTAGCATGGTAACATCACAGGCTGGTAGCTAGCTGCAAGCTCTGTTTTGTTTGTGTGTGAATTTAACCTCTTTAGCATATATTATCTAAAAGCTAGCGAGAAATAAACACTTCTAAAACTGAAAACACTGTTTTTGGAGCCTAGTAATACCTCTTGAGTGATTTCTAAGACAGTTAACGTAAAGCTAACATCTGCTACCTCAAAGCTAACTTCCTATGAAGTTAAATATTGTCTCATTAATACCTGGAAATGCACAGAGGGTAATCTACAAATATTCCTTGATTTGCACAACTTCCGCTCTTGTCAAAAGCTCATGTACACGCATACACAAGGCCTCGTGCAGACGCTCTTAAAATGTAAATATTGTTTTTGATTGACTGAGTGATAGAGGGGCTTTATTGAACATGTACAAATTGTACGTAAGACAATAGGACCTTAATAATTAATTATACAACTGCAAATTATAAAGAACACAATGCTCATATGCCTCCTGTAGGTTCACCACCTGCAGAGGGGGCCATGGGGGTTGGGTGCAGAGAAGATTGGGTGGCGGTCGAGGGCGGGTGGCCCGGTGGCCCGGTCCATGCTCACAGCCCCTGGCTGTTTGGACGTGGAATGTCACCTCGCTGGGGGGGAAGGAGCCTGAGCTTGTGCGAGAGGTTGAGAGATACCGACTAGAGATAGTCGGGCTCACCTCCACGCACAGCTTGGGCTCTGGTACCCAACTCCTGGAGAAGGGCTGGACGCTTCATTTTTCTGGCGTTGCCCACGGGGAGAGGTGGAGAGCTGGGGTCGCATTGCTTATTGGTCCCCAGCTCAGTCGCCATGTGTTGGGGTTCACTCCAGTAAACGAGAGGGTCGCATCCCTATGCCTTCGGGTCGGGGACAGGTCTCTCACTGTTGTCTCGGCCTACGGGCCGAGCGGCAGTGTAGAGTACCCGACCTTCTTGGAGTCCCTGGATACTAGATTGAGACTGGGGACTCCATTGTTCTCTGGGGGGATTTCAATGCCCACGTGGCGGCGACAGTGAGACCTGGAGGGGGGTGATTGGGAAGCACGGCCTCCCCGATCTGAACCCGAGTGGTGTTCAGTTGTTGGACTTCTGTGCTAGTCACAGTTTGTCCATCACGAACACCATGTTCGAGCACAAGGGTGTCCATAAGTGCACGTGGCACCAGGACACCCTGAGCCGGAGGTCGATGATCGACTTTGTAGTCGTATCATCTGACCTTTGGCCACGTGTCTCGGACACTCGAGTGAAGAGAGGGGCAGAGCTGTCGACCGATCACCACCTGGTGGTGAGTTGGATCCGCTGGGCGGGGAGGAAGCCGGTCAGACCTGGCAGGCCCAAACGTATCATGAGGGTCTGCTGGGAATGACTGACGGAACCCTCTGTCAGTGAGGTCTTCAACTCCCACCTCCCTGAGAGCTTCTCCCAGATCCCGGGGGAGGTTGGAGACATGGAGTCCGAGTGGACCATGTTCTCCACCTCCATTGTTGATGCGGCTGCTCGTAGCTGTGGTCGCAAGGTCTCTGGTACCTGTCGTGGCGGCAATCCCCAAACCTGGTGGTGGACGCCGGAAGTAAGGGATGCCGTCAAGCTGAAGAAGGAGTCCTACTTGTCTTTGTTGACAGGTGGGACCCCGGAGGCAGCTGACAGGTACCGGCAGGCCAAGCGTGCCGCAGCCCGTGCAGTTGCAGAGGCAAAACTCGGGTCTGGGAGGAGTTCGGGGAGGCCATGGAGGAGGACTATCGGTCGGCCTCGAAGAGATTCTGGCAAACCGTTCGACGCCTCAGGAGGCTGAAGCAGCTCTCCACCAGCACTGTTTATGGTGCGGGTGGGGAGCTGTTGACCCTGACTGGGGATGTTGTTGGGCGGTGGAAGGAATACTTCGAGGATCTCCTCAATCCCATCGTCACGTCTTCCAAAGAGGAAGCAGAGACTGGGGACTCAGAGGCGGACTCATCCATTACCCAGGCCGAAGTCACTGAGGTGGTTAGAAAGCTCCTTGGTGGCAAGGCTCCTGGGGTGGACGAAATCTGTCCTGAGTACCTTAAGTCTCTGCATGTTGTGGGACTGTCTTGGCTGACACGTCTCTGCAACATCGCGTGGCGATCGGGGACAGTGCCTCTGGATTGGCAGACCGGGGTGGTGGTCCCTCTGTTTAAGAAGGTGGACCAGAGGGTGTGTTCCAACTATAGGGGGATCACACTCCTCAGCCTCCCCGGTAAGGTCTATTCCAGAGTACTGGAGAGGAGAATTCGACCGATGGTCGAACCTCGGATTCAGGAGGAGCAGTGTGGTTTTTGTCCTGGTCGTGGCACACTGGACCAGCTCCACACGCTCCATCGGGTGCTCAAGGGTTCATGGGAGTTCGCACAACCAGTCCACATGTGTTTTGTGGATCTGGAGAAGGCGTTCGACCGTGTCCCTCGGGGCACCCTGTGGGCGGTGCTCTGGGAGTATGGGGTCCTTTGCTAAGGGCTATCCGGTCCCTGTATGACCGCAGCAGGAGCTTGGTTTGCATTGCCGGTAGTAAGTCAAACCTGTTTCCAGTGCACGTTGGCCTCCGCCAGGGCTGCCCTTTGTCACCGGTTCTGTTCATTATTTTTATGGACAGAATTTCTAGGTGCAGCCAGGGTGTAGAGGGGGTCTGGGTTGGGAACCACAGAATCTCATCTCTGCTGTTTGCGGACGATGTGGTTCTGTTGGCATCGTCAAATCAGGACCTTCAGCATGCACCGGGGCGGTTTGCAGCCGAGTGTGAAGCGTACGGGATGAAAATCAGCAACTCCAAATCTGAGGCCATGGTTCTCAACCGGAAAAAGGTGCTTTGCCCTCTTCAGGTCGGTGGAGTGTCCTTGCCTCAAGTGGAGGAGTTTAAGTATCTCGGGGTCTTGTTCACGAGTGAGGGACGGATGGAGCATGAGATCGATAGACGGATCGGTGCAGCGTCTGCAGTGATGCGGTCGCTGTATCGGACCGTCGTGGTGAAGAGAGAGCTGAGTAGGGGGGCAAAGCTCTCGATTTACCGATCGATCTATGTTCCGATCCTCACCTATGGTCATGAGATTTGGCTCATGACCGAAAGAACAAGATCGCGAGTACAAGCGGCCAAGATGAGTTTCCTCCGCAGGGTGGCTGGGCGCTCCCTTAGAGATAGGGTGAGGAGCTTGGTCACTCGGGAGGAGCTCAGAGTCGAGCCGCTGCTCCTCCACGTTGAAAGGAGTCAGTTCAGGTGGCTCGGGCATCTTTTCCGGATGCCCCCTGGACGCCTCGCTGGAGAGGTGTTCCGGGCACATCCCATTGGGAGGAGGCCCTGGGGAAGTCCCAGGACACGATGGAAGGATTACATCTCTCGGCTGGCTTGGGAATGCCTTGGGGTTCCCCCGGAGGAGCTGGGGGAGGTGTGTGTGGAACGGGAGGTCTGGGCGGCTTTGCTTGAGCTGCTGCCCCTGCGACCCGACTCCTGATAAAGCGGAAGAAAATGGATGGATGGATGGATGGACAATGCTCATACGGCCAAGAGTATTTTAGTATTGCATTATATTGTATATATAGACTGTAAATTCTGTGTACCGCTATTATATATTGTGTATAAATATATCATAATGGTAAGCAGTGCATGGTATGACATATTATGAATCATCGGATCTATGTGGTAGTTTACTGTAATATCAATCAATCAATTTTTTTTTATATAGCGCCAAATCACAACAAACAGTTGCCCCAAGGCGCATTATACTGCAAGGCAAGGCCATACAATAATTATGTAAAACCCCAACGGTCAAAACGACCCCCTGTGAGCAAGCACTTGGCTACAGTGGGAAGGAAAAACTCCCTTTTAACAGGAAGAAACCTCCAGCAGAACCAGGCTCAGGGAGGGGCAGTCTTCTGCTGGGACTGGTTGGGGCTGAGGGAGAGAACCAGGAAAAAGACATGCTGTGGAGGGGAGCAGAGATCGATCACTAATGATTAAATGCAGAGTGGTGCATACAGAGCAAAAGAGAAAGAAACAGTGCATCGTGGGAACCCCCCAGCAATCTACGTCTATAGCAGCATAACTAAGGGATGGTTCAGGGTCACCTGATCCAGCCCTAACTATAAGCTTTAGCAAAAAGGAAAGTTTTAAGCCTAATCTTAAAAGTAGAGAGGGTGTCTGTCTCCCTGATCTGAATTGGGAGCTGGTTCCACAGGAGAGGAGCCTGAAAGCTGAAGGCTCTGCCTCCCATTCTACTCTTACAAACCCTAGGAACTACAAGTAAGCCTGCAGTCTGAGAGCGAAGCGCTCTATTGGGGTGATATGGTACTACGAGGTCCCTAAGATAAGATGGGACCTGATTATTCAAAACCTTATAAGTAAGAAGAAGAATTTTAAATTCTATTCTAGAGTTAACAGGAAGCCAATGAAGAGAGGCCAATATGGGTGAGATATGCTCTCTCCTTCTAGTCCCCGTTAGTACTCTAGCTGCAGCATTTTGAATTAACTGAAGGCTTTTTAGGGAACTTTTAGGACAACCTGATAATAATGAATTACAATAGTCCAGCCTAGAGGAAATAAATGCATGAATTAGTTAGCTGTTTTACAACTACCCTTTCAAGAATTTTTGAGAGAAAAGGAAGGTTGGAGATTGGCCTATAATTAGCTAAGATAGCTGGGTCAAGTGATGGCTTTTTAAGTAATGGTTTAATTACTGCCACCTTAAAAGCCTGTGGTACATAGCCAACTAACAAAGATAGATTGATCATATTTAAGATCGAAGCATTAAATAATGGTAGGGCTTCCTTGAGCAGCCTGGTAGGAATGGGGTCTAATAAACATGTTGATGGTTTGGATGAAGTAACTAATGAAAATAGACAGAACAATCGGAGAGAAAGAGTCTAACCAAATACCGGCATCACTGAAAGCAGCCAAAGATAATGATACATCTTTGGGATGGTTATGAGTAATTTTTTCTCTAATAGTTAAAATTTTGTTAGCAAAGAAAGTCATGAAGTCATTACTAGTTAAAGTTAATGGAATACTCAGCTCAATAGAGCTCTGACTCTTTGTCAGCCTAGCTACAGTGCTGAAAAGAAACCTGGGGTTGTTCTTATTTTCTTCAATTAGTGATGAGTAGAAAGATGTCCTAGCTTTACGGAGGGCTTTTTTATAGAGCAACAGACTATTTTTCCAGGCTAAGTGAAGATCTTCTAAATTAGTGAGACGCCATTTCCTCTCCAACTTACGGGTTATCTGCTTTAAGCTATGAGTTTGTGAGTTATACCACGGAGTCAGGCACTTCTGATTTAAAGCTCTCTTTTTCAGAGGAGCTACAGCATCCAAAGTTGTCTTCAATGAGGATGTAAAACTAAAACTAAAAATATAAAAAATAATATATATATATATATTTTATATATTTATTATATATATATATATATATATATATATAAAATAAAAACTAAAATATAGACATTATCAAATATTTATCTGGGTTTATTTGGATATATAACAGATAAAAGTAAAAATAATAATTCAAACTTACTAATTTAGTCCACTCAGCACAACCTTCGGGATCTTACAATTCTGATGGAAAAGTTGCAGTGCAAATGCAATGTGTGGGTTCTGAGCAAATTTGCCTTTTCCACTTTTGCAGCCCACATGGATCCTTCACCGAACAATGTGGACCCGGCGTGCTGCTTAAAGCTGCTTATTTAACTTCAAGGGTGAGAAATAAATTATTGAAACACTCTGGTAATGTGGCTTCTATGCTTTGTTTACTAAAGTGGGTACTGGTGAACTCTGACTGGAAGATTTGACATGGTCATGGCACATGCATATTGACAATGTTGATTTGGTTTATTAGCCTGCTGATCCACTGTTGTGCCAAAGTCAGTTTCCTGCCTGAACAGATCATTTGCCTTGCTCCCTTTTCCGGTGGAACATTTCTCCGATACCTTGGTTCAGATTCCTAAAGTTGTACTCCTCCACAGTCAATTGAAAATGACATAAAACATTAATGTCTCCACTAGGGGTGGGTAACAAAGGCCAAGAGGGAGCAGGTTGAATCTATTAACAAGCTCCTCCCCTCAAATTAAAGGCCTGATCATCTGTGAAATCACCTGGTGAAATGATTGGTAGCAAGCAACACCTACCTGCACCGTCTTGCTCCTTCATGGCCTACTGTTGTCCAACCCTGACCCACACACACATGGTAGGCCATCAGTACCTTATCCCTTTAATGCCGACAGCCATGAAATGTTCCCTGGTATCAGGATTAAGGGCACAGGCAAACCACATCACAGATTCTTTTATTACCAGTACTTTAATAACCCTGCTTTACTCTATATTCATACGACACAGTTAAACCTTCACTCACACATGGTTCAGTGTGTGTTGTGGCTTTTGTTTTGGTGCCTTTACTGCAAAGGCAGCGACGGACGTTCAGATCATTAGGATTCCATGGAAAAAGCCTGTATGATGGTTACCACACTGCGACTCTAATGATTCGGTGCTTTTGTCAGCTTTAGACACGCATCACAGACGGCTACAGGAACATCTAAAGACAAGCTGAGATCAGGATTCTATCCACGCTTCATGCTGGAATAATGTGTAATTGTATTTTTCTATTATAAATTTAAGATGAAGCAAATGATTCTATCAGTACAGATAAATCAGGGGGCACGCTGAGGTTATATTGCTATAAAAAGCACCAAAAGCGAATCCTCGGTCACAACTTTGACAGCTGTTAAGGATTTGAAGTTTAATATAGCTTGACCTACTTTTGTTTAAAGAGAGACAGAGAGAAACACAGTACTTTCAGATGCCTGCTTTTTGGTCCCCTGGGCTAGACAATTTTTCATCTCTATCTCTCTCTGACACACACACACACACACACACACACACACACACACACACACACACACACACACACACACACACACACACACACACACACACACACACACACACACACACACACACACACACACACACACACACACACACACACACACCACAGCCAGAGTGCTCTCAGTGTTGCATTACTCCTGCTTTGGCCCAAACTACCAAAAGCCTTCAAGCAGGATTCAGCCACAGATGCCTGACAGTGAGGCTGGTTGGTCCTCCTTCAGTTCTCAAGCTCTCCTTGGCCCCAATTTAACTCACACATAGCACACAATGTGCCAACGGTTCCCTGCGGGCACAGGTGAATATTTAAAATGTTGGCAGATAGATGGAATGAGGCCAGATGCTGCGCAGTATAAATTAGTATAATATTGTAACTATGGGAGCCATGGCAACAATATATCAGCATCACAGAGCACTGCTGCAACCCTGACGGCAGGATAAAATTACCTCCCCCAGGAACTGTTTAATTACCTGAATAATTACACAAGCACTGCAAGTGCAGATGTTTCAGAGAAACCTGAGCATGATGTATTTGGTAATAAAGATTTTATACAGCAAAGGCTGAAGGGATTTGCGCCACACAGTCATTAATGTATTAAAGTCTGTGATTTTAAAGGTTTACGTGTTTGGAGTTGCTGAGAGCAGAGTGTAAGTGGGAGCATAAATATACTGTTGGACAAATGGATTTGAGTTCCCGAAGGTTTTCTCTCAAGTGGAGGCAATCAAATAAAACAGCTTGCACCTACCCCAAATAGCCATGAAGATCGCAAAGAAAACAGTGCCGCCATTGTCAAAAAGATGGGTCACCTAGAAGCACAAGAACATGCAGGTTGGTGCAGAAAAGAAGTGTACTGTTTCACAGATTGAATTTTTTTTTTTATTATAAAACACATTGAGAACTTACACACGACATCAGTTTGACCTGTTTTGGTTTCTCACATCCAACCCAGGATGTGGTGACAATAATATGAAACATGCAGCTTCTCCTCAGTGAGCTTTGGTGTCAGGTTCCACGCACATACAGAGACACAGTTTGAAAGCACTTGATATTTTTATTTCAATTTTATCTTTAAAGCTACAGTGTGTAGGATTTAATGTCATCTAGTGGTGACGTTGCCGAAATGTATGATGTCCTTGCCTGTCACAACTTTGTTTCCCTTCATGTTTTCACGTCCATAGCGATGGGGGATCATGTGCCCTCAAATTTTCTAATGATAAATAATACATATTTCACAAAAACGAGGATTCTTAAACTTGTTATCCTGCAGGAGCAACCAGTAGACAGAGCATAGAGGAGCAACCACTGTTTATTCTTTTTGTTTTCTTCAGTTATCTGACTGTGTTGCTAAATGTGGAAGGTGACGTGATTATGTCCCCTTAGGGCTACTGTATCAACATGGTTGTGCAGCATAACGGCCTCCATGAGGGGGTCTGCTACCATGTAGATATGGAGGGTTCATTCTAAGCTCATGAGTTCTTGTGTAGCTGGATACTGGGCATCCTGTCAGATCACTGACAGATGGTGAGAAAGGGGAGCAGCATGTCAGCACTGCATGCTAAACCCTCTCCTCTACACCTTGTACAGATTCAACTGTGTGGCCACACATAACTCCAGTGCCATCCTCAAGTACTCTGACGACGTGACAGTGATGGGTCTTATCTCAAACGACAATGAATAAGCTTACAGGAGTGAGGTTACATCACTAACAGTGATGTTTTGAGAGCAGTATGGAGCTCAACATCACAAAGACCTGATCATGTATTTTAGGAAGCAGGGGAGACAGCACACATCCCTATCTCCACTGACAGAGCCTCCTGGAGAGGTTAAGTGGCTTCAAGTTTGTCAGTGAATACATCATAGTGAAAGAGACCCAGTAACAACAATACTACCTCAGGAGGTTGAAGAAACTCGGTATGACTCCCCACTTCCTCAGGTCGTTCGACATCAGTACCACTGAAACTGTCCTGACAAGTTGCATCTCCACCTAGTACGGGAATAGCACTACCCTTGATCACAGAGCAAGACAGTGATGAAAACTGCACAACACATCGCTGGAGCTGAGCTTCCCTCTCTCCAGGACATATACACCAAGCTGTGTGTAGCCAAGATGATAAAGATCAACAATGATCAGCTCCACTAACCGCTTTTTTGTTAGTGGACTAGCTTTTCAGCTAACTTCAAAAACCATCAGTGGACCAATTAGCTTCCGATAAATTTAGTTCTGATAACTTTTAGACTAGTAACTTTTTTTTACATAGTTAGTAATGGTGAAAAACATTGATAAACCCTGTTGGCTCCTGTCTGCTACGTATTTTGTAGCAGTGAGGCAGCTGAGAGGAGCTGAGCTCAAGTGTACCCCAGCAGAAGGGGCTTGGCCACCAGGCTGCCACAGAAAAACATAAGTAATTTTCCTTCACAGCATACTGTGGTCCAGCCATGAGGCAGACATCTTGAAAAGGAAAGCAGGTTTGACTTGCGGTTTTGATTCATAAATCAAATTAATACGGATAGAATAACTACATTAATTTCAATTCTGTCATTTGCACTAATTATGAAGTTTTAACATTAGTACAGACAGATTCCCAAAGGGATTATGGGTAAACTGAGCCTCCGCTCACACTGATTGGTTGACTCATTCATTCTATGTAAAAACCAACACAAGTTAATGTAATGTGTGTGTTGGTGTTTACAAATAAATGTGCTTTTGTAAAATATCTCATTTTTCATTTGTAAAAAAAAAGGCATTTGCAAAACTGAAAAGTCTGACTGTTAAGTTGTGATTCAGGTTGACAATCGTGTGATATAACTGGGCGTCATTGCCACTGCCATCCAGTAGATGGGTCAAAATACACTGTCATCTACTGGCACCCGCTCAGTGTGTTATTATTATTCTGTGCACTTCTGCGTGTGACTGTTTGGTGGCCTATTTAACTGTTATCTGTTAGCGTGTGCCCTTGTTGCCACATGGTATAGGTTTGTTCTGCTGTCTCACATTATTTCTCCCAGTGCTTTTTCCAGTGTTTTGCCTCTCCATTACAGACATTTGCTGCCATATTTTGGATCAATCCCTTGGTATGAGAACTTTCTGTATATTGACTTACTGCATTTTTTTTTTTTTTGTTTTTTTTTGGATTTGATAACATTTTGCTGCCTTCCATTGAAAGACCTGTTGGACTGATCACCTGTGTACCTGATCTCTGCCTGTTTTTGAACAAGCCTCTAGTCAGTTTCTTGAACTATAGTTTTTTGCATGAGCTTGAAACCTGCTTTTACCTTCCACTGTTGTGATTCTCTGCATTGGAGTCCTTTTGCCAAACCGCACCGTTATAGAGCAGGTCATAACAATTGTCCGTGATAGCTGCACACAGTACACTCTAAAAAATGAACCACTACCTCAATGAGAAAAGTGATGGAACAATTTGCATAGATTTTTTTTAAGTTATTTGAACTTAACTAAAATTATTTCAGCTTAACTAGAGAGGTCTTGTGGCATTAACTCAGTTGAAAGTTGAAATAACTAAGTTGAAATAACTTAAAAAAATCTATGCAAATTGTTACATCAATTGTTTGTGTTGAGACAGCAGTCCCTTTTTTGGAGTGTAAGTAATAGTTTGTTTGACGCAAAGTCATTCCAGGAATACCCAAAGATCCTTGAAAAAGACAGAGTGCCAAAGACATCGAGTTGTCACCCTAGATCACTGATTAGTGTCCAAGTCTCACAAAACGTATACTGATTTTAAGACTGTTGGGGGTGGACTGTTGGTGGTCACTGTGCAGGAGAACATTCTCAATGATGGGCATAAATTTTCATTATTCAGAGAAAGAAAATACAGCAATAAATGTTTAAATATTAGACTGGTAAAATTGTTTAATTATACCACATCAGAGAGTGTACAGTACCACTAATTTTGTGCAGAATATGCTGATATTGTTTACTTATTCATAGTTTTGGTTTTCAGTGGCTATGCAATAATTCAAGTGGCCCTTGTATAATTTGCCTTTAAGGCACTTTAAAACTGCACTGACCTTCGCATAAACACAACTGTCACTCAGTGTCCAGGGTTCACAGTTCTCTTCACACATGGGACACATGATGGTGCTGTTGGCTTCACAAATCTCTTTACTGATGAGACAATGAATCCAGGAAATGTCAGCAGGTTTTGAGATAAAGGATCAGTTAATATCATGGCAAAAATTTAATTTGCAGTACTACTTGGTTGTGTGAACTAACCTGACTTGGCTTGAGTCCATTGTGAAGAGACCATAGAGGAAGACAAAAACTCCAACTAGGGCAGCAGGGATCAACATACCCGTGTACCATCCCAGCCACGCAAAGTAAAGACCAATTTTCTCCCCAAAGTATCGCCTATAACAGAGAGAAAGAATGAAAATAATGTTGACAGTTTTCTAACAAACTGCACAGTTAATCTGAACCTGCCTGTGTTCATTTGGAGTGATGCTGTGGGTGCAAATAGTGGTGGTGGCAGGCTAATATAGAAGCTGCTATACTAATATGTTCATATTGCTGTGAGGTAAAATTAATCAATAACTCTAACTGTTCTCTAAAGCCAGAAAAGTAGAGACTGTGACAAATTAAAGTGGGGGAGCATTTTTTTTCCTGGGTTGTTTTAATGATTGTGGTGCTGCAGAGCAACACGCTGGCTAAAAATTATCATTTGGTTTGAGACTGGAAGACTGCAAAGGTCCTACAATTTAAATAGTGTTCACTGTATCCTGTGGCTGAGGCCCATTGAGCCTCATTCACCAATATCTTCTGAAGAATCTTCTTAGATTCCTTCTTAAGCTGTCCCTAAGAAGGTTCTTAAGAAAACTATGTCAGATTCATCGTGTTCTTAAACTGCAAAATTGTTCACAGCTATGTTGTTAATAAATCCCATCTCCTCGCAAACTGAAAGCGTGTTCCTGGTTAACCTAATTAACATATGATTAGCACAAGTAAATTTTATTCACTTTATACATGCTTCCCTTAGGCAGTATTATTAGACGGTATTGCTTAAATTTTCATTGTTACGCAGATGATACCCAGCTTTATCTATCCATGAAGCCAGAGGACACACACCAATTAGCTAAACTGCAGGATTGTCTTACAGACATAAAGACATGGATGACCTCTAATTTCCTGCTTTTAAACTCAGATAAAACTGAAGTTATTGTACTTGGCCCCACAAATCTTAGAAACATGGTGTCTAACCAGATCCTTACTCTGGATGGCATTACCCTGACCTCTAGTAATACTGTGAGAAATCTTGGAGTCATTTTTGATCAGGATATGTCATTCAAAGCGCATATTAAACAAATTTGTAGAACTGCTTTTTTGCATTTACGCAATATCTCTAAAATCAGAAAGGTCTTGTCTCAGAGTGATGCTGAAAAACTAATTCATGCATTTATTTCCTCTAGGCTGGACTATTGTAATTCATTATTATCAGGTTGTCCTAAAAGTTCCCTAAAAAGCCTTCAGTTAATTCAAAATGCTGCAGCTCCAACCAGCTCCAACCAGCTCCCAATTCAGATCAGGGAGACAGACACCCTCTCTACTTTTAAGATTAGGCTTAAAACTTTCCTTTTTGCTAAAGCTTATAGTTAGGGCTGGATCAGGTGACCCTGAACCATCCCTTAGTTATGCTGCTATAGACGTAGACTGCTGGGGGGTTCCCATGATGCACTGTTTCTTTCTCTTTTTGCTCTGTATGCACCACTCTGCATTTAATCATTAGTGATCGATCTCTGCTCCCCTCCACAGCATGTCTTTTTCCTGGTTCTCTCCCTCAGCCCCAACCAGTCCCAGCAGAAGACTGCCCCTCCCTGAGCCTGGTTCTGCTGGAGGTTTCTTCCTGTTAAAAGGGAGTTTTTCCTTCCCACTGTAGCCAAGTGCTTGCTCACAGGGGGTCGTTTTGACCGTTGGGGTTTTACATAATTATTGTATGGCCTTGCCTTACAATATAAAGCGCCTTGGGGCAACTGTTTGTTGTGATTTGGCGCTATATAAAAAAAAATTGATTGATTGATTGATTGATAAGTAGCAGCCCATCAATTGAAAACATTCATGAATGCCACAATCTTCATAAAAACGTCATTAGCAGGACTAAAGAACAAATTTGTTCTTAAGAACTGTTCGTGAATGAGGCCCAATGTCTTCTTAAAAGACACCAATTTGATCCAGAATGTTTTATTATAGAATGAAGGAGATCACACTTTGTATTATTAACTTTGCTATGAAGCAGAAAAAGGCTTATAACAGTTCAAATCCCAGCCTTACCGGAAAATCACTAAGGGCCCTTGGGCAAGGTCCCTAATCCCCTAGTTGCTCCTGGTGTATAGTGAGCGCCTTGTATGGCAGCACCCTGACATTGGGGTGAATGTGAGGCATTATTGTAAAGCGCCTTGAGCGTATGATGCAGATGAAAAAGTGCTATTTAAATGCACTCCATTTACCATTTATAACACATTTTGTGTTATTGATGGTGGTCTCTTCATAAAAACAGGCAAGTAACCCAAATCAGAGAATCAAAAGAATAATTATATGAGTTTATCATGTCTGTGGAGTGAAGCCCATTCAAGCATAAACTGTGGGAGGCAGGTCCACCTACTTCAACACAGGGCTAACAAGACACTGAGATAACTGTAGAGTCTTGCTGCTGTCAACTAAATATTTGACTCTGCATAATGTCATCACGACAACACTGACAACAGAGATCTAGAGTAGAAGTCTATGCAGAAAACTTTGTGTTTCAATATCTCATGTAGTTCCTGAGATATGGCCATTATGTCAGGGTGGGCGGCTGCCCGGCAACTATGGCGGCTGGACCCCCAATGCAGACTCCCAGATCAGGCTTTGGTGTAAAAGAAGTCGTTGGGTTTGTTACAGGCTTTGGTTCGGTGCACAGGTTATCAATCAGCGGAGCAGAGGTACATATAGGGCTAGGCATACACGCAGTCATGGTCAGGCAGGGTTCAGTGGCACGAGCAAACAGACATCAGAGGAAGAAGCAAAAGGCGTGGTCAAAAATACAAAGCAGGATCAAAAACCACAGCAAGGTAAATCAGGACTGTAAAGAGAGCTGGTAAGTGCACAGAGACAACAAACTGGCACTGGTGTGGTGACTGGGAGGCAATTAAATAGGACAGAAATAAACCAGGTGCACTAAGGAACAATCTAGAAAGGGGGCGTGGCAAGTGAACGAAGATACTACATTGTGCAAGACAGTGAGGGAGGACAACACAAGGTGGAGTAAAGAAAAGACAAAGATATGTGAACAGGTGCACAGAGCGTGAGTGAAAGGAAACAAAGCAGACAGAGTCAAAGTGAGGGAAACAACATGATGGCAGGTGCAAGGCGTGGAGTGAACATAATTAACAGGGCGGGAGGAATAACAGGGAACAATGAACAGGCCAGACATAAGACAGAATAAAATATAACACAGAACTGGGCACTAACCTGAGAACAGAACAGGAAATATATGACCAAATACTAAAGCACAATAGAAAATATAACAAATGAAAACAAAAATAAACAAATGATAAAAAAAACACAGACTGGCTGATCAAACAAGAATGGAACTGACAATGGCAGAAGATAAAGATGAACTAAATAAAGAGGCCAAATATGGATTAACACCTGGATCAGGGACGGGCATGACACATTAATGTATTTTAGACAATGACCTTTGATTTATCCCTGTCCTTTGGTCTATGACCTTGACATTAACTGTTGTGAGATCAACCTTCCACTGAGTTTATCCATCAAATTTGTTTAAAATTGCTCTGGGCATATTTTCCAAACTCCAAGCTATATGCAGTACTAATGATTCAATAGCTAAGCTAACAGTCAAACATTTTGTTGCCAGTAGTCAATAGCATTGCAAGAAATGTGTGGAGAAGAAAATATACAAATTAACTGCACAAGACAAGAAGAATTCAATGTGATGCTACCAGGAATCCATTATCCTCCACTGCCACATATTCCAGAACTGCAACCTACCTGGTGTGTCCAGAAGTACAAGGAGTTCTTTGCTCAAAGGCACGGCCAAGGTAATAATAAGGAAAGCTGAAACACAACCACCACTGAACAAGACTCACAAGTTGAAATGTCAAGACTGGGACAAGAAATTTTTATGGACAGATGAACTGAGACTGAGTCTTGATGGACCAGATGGATCCACCTGTTTTCTAGATCACTAATGTACACATAGCACCACTTCAAGCCAGACTCCAGCAAGGTGGAGGAGGGGCACTGGTACAGGCTGCTATTATTAAGGAGGGACTACTTGGACCTTTTCGGGTTGAAGATGGACTTAGAATCAACTCCCAAACCTCCCCAAAAATCAGTAATACAAAGTGTCAGGGGATCATGCCAGTACACACTTGTGCTAAATATGAATGAAATTGGTCAACTGGTTCTTGAGATATCACGCTATCAAGCAAAAACAGAGAGATAGACATGTTGATCATTATTTACACCCCCTACTCCATAATTCATATCGGGGGGATAATAAATGAGATTAAACAAATAAGAAAGCAATTTTTTTATTTAGTTGCATATTAATTCTTCACATTAATAGTTGCCTAATAATTGTGCACACATATATATTCCCATGAAAAAGCCAAAACAATTTTCCTGTTCAACAATTTATTCTACAAAATACAACTTGCCTAATTGCGCACAAAGCATGTAAATACACGATTCACACTTATGGACAATTAGAGTCTCAGAATTGGATTCAAATCCTGAACCCTCTTACAAGGATGCAAGACTGAAACACAATAATTTCCTAGTACTGGCGACATGTTTGCTTGTTTGCTGCTGCTTCAGTGAAGCTGCTAACAGAGAAATTGTGTTTCTTCCAGACAGCGCTTTATGACTTCATCAATAGTGAAAAAGAAAACCTCTGAGAAAAAGGCATCAGCTCAACAAATCTTACTTTAGTGCACTATGCCAACAAGTACTATAAGGACTATAGAGAGGCCAAATAGAGTTCAAGTGAAAACTGGAGAAATATACATCTAAACAATAACCCGACAGCAGTAAAAGTCTGTGAATAAACTGTCAATGGAAAAGACTAATCCAGCACAATGTTACAGAGTAATATCACAGAACTAAAGCTGCCATACCCCAAAAGAGTTCAGCTTATTAAAATAGGACATTCAACATCCAAAATCCATCCAAAGAGCCTATTTCTGTATTCAGAGTTCTTTACAACAAGCCCTTTGCTATGGCCAAATCACATGACACACGTCAAGACCTGTCCATGCAGGCAATGAGCCCACAGGAACCCCACAGTGAAGTGCTGTGAATACCTTCCGGATGCACTGTGAATAGAACTGGGCTTCAACCCCAAGGCAACGGTGGGCCATGTGTTTAACACTTGGGCCTTTAAAGTTATCCTCCCACAATTAAAACAGTAACACATGATGCAGAATCACAAATAGACATTGTAAACATCCCAAATTATCAAAGAAACGAGAGTGAAATCATAACTGTGACTGGTCCAGTGAGACACAGACCTTCTATGGTCAGTTAACATGTCATTGGATGCATGTGTTAGTTATCATATGGATAAAGTCAAAATCTTGGGGTGATATATCATTTGTTTCATTTTTATCCACATAATTATAAAAATGTAACAAAAACTTTTGTCTTTTTCCTTGATATCTGCATATATACTCAGGGTCACCATAGCAGATCCTCATGTTGAGTTGGCAAATGTTTTACACCAGATACAGTTGTATGCAGATGTTTGGGCACCCCTGATAATTTTTAGGATTTTCCTTTATAAATCATTGGTTGTCTGGATCAGAAATTTCAGTTATATATATCATATAGCAGATGAGCACACTGATATTTGAGAAGTGAAATGAAGTTTCTAGTATTTACAGAAAGTGTGCAATAATTATTTTAACAAAATTAGGCAGGTGCATAAATTTGGGCACCCTTGTCATTTTATTGATTTGAATACATTTAGCACTAATTATTGGAACACAAAATTGGTTTGTAAACTCATTGACCCTTGACCTCCTTACACAGGTAAATCCAATCATGAGAAAGGGTATTTAAGGTGGCCATCTACAAATCTCTTTGCATCTCTTCTAATGAGTGGCAACATGGAAGCCTCTAAACAACTCTCAAATGACCTGAAAACAAAGATTGTTCAACATCATGGTTTAGTGTAAGGATACAAAAAGCTATCTCAGAGATTTCAGCTGTCAGTTTCCGCTGTGAGGAACATAATGAGGAAATGGAAGACCACAAGCACAGTACTAATTAAGGCCCGAAGTGACAGGTCAAGAAAAATAGATAAGCTGAACCAAAGGATAGTGACAACAGTCAACCCACAGTGTCTCTGTGCATTGTTCAACTATACAGTGCACTTTGCACAAAAGAGATGCTGTATGATGCTGTAATGCAGAGGAAGCCTTTTCTGTGTACACGCCACAAACAGAGTTGCTTGAGGTATGCTAAAGCACATTTGGACAAGCCAGCTTCATTTTGGACTGATGAAACTAAAACTGAGTTATTTTGGACATAACAAGGGGCGGTATGCATGGCTGAAAAAGAACACAGCATTCCAAGAAAAACACTTGCTCCCTACAGTAAAATTTGGAGGTGGTTTCATCATGCTGTGGGGCTGTGTGGCCAATGCAGGTACTGGGAATGTTGTTAAAGTTGAGGGTCACATGGATTCCAGTCAATATCAGCAGATTCTTGAGAGCAATATTCATGAATCAGTGACAACGTTGAAGTTGTGCTGGGGCTAGATCTTTCAACAAGACAACGACCCTAAACACTGCTCAAAATCTACTAAGGCATTCATGCAAAGGAACAAGGACAACATTCTGGAATGGCCATCTCAGTCCCCACACCTGAATATTATTGAAAATCTGTGGTGTGATTTTAAGCACGCTGTCCATGCTTGGAAACCAACAAACCTGAGATGTTTTGTAAAGAAGAATGGTCCAAAATACCTTCAACCAGAATCCAGACTCTCAATGGAAGCTATAGGAAGCGTTTCAAGGCTGTTGTTTCTGCAAAAGGAGGATCTACTAAATATTGATGTATTTTTTTTTTCTGTTGGGGTGCTCAAATTTATGCACCTGCCTAATTTTGTTTAAAGAATTATTGCACACTTTCTGTTGTTGTTCATTCGACTGCTCCCATCCTACAAACTTCATTTCACTTCTCACTGTGTTTGTCTGCTATGATATATTTAAATGAAATTGCTGATCCAAACAACCAATGATTTATAAAGGAAACTCATGGAAATCATCTGGTGTGCCCAAACCTATGCATACAACTGTACCCTTTACAGCTGCTCAGAAGAACAAATGAACATGCAACTGTTTTACCAAGCTATTACAATATAAACATGACAAATACTTACCTTTTTAGATGGTTCCAAATGCTTTCTCCACTTCATTCAGTGCGCACGCACGAAAGAAAAAAAAAAAGCTGCTGCTGGAGTGGACCGCTGTGATTCCTGAAGCGATGAGAGGCGTTTTCAACAGCCAACTCCTAGAGAAAATGATTAATCCGCTACAAAATAATTATTTTATATATGCAGCGTCCAGCGCACAATGTGTGGCCCCCAGTGGAACAAAGTGCAGCATCCAGCTGGGAACACAGTGGGTGGAGATCATCATGATGATATGTGTGCAAGTCCTCGGATCAAAGTCATGCAAGTGTCATGGTACCTTTACTCCTCCTCTAAATTAGTATTTCATCCAATATATGGACTGCTGTATGTGAGCCAGGGTCCCCTGATCATGGGTTTACTGCGATGCACCGTGGACTGGTGGATATGACTGGTACTCATGCCTGTGGGTGTGGACATCAGTGATCTGATGCCTGTAATGATCTGATCACCTGTGATCACATGCACTGCAGTAATCTGATAGTCAGGGAACCCTGTAACCAGTTCATAGGTTGGATGTCATTCGAAATCCAGCAGAGAGACAGAGTCGGTCAACAAAAGATAGTGGACCACAACACTCACTCTGCCATGCCCCTCCTCTGGACTGCCTTCCACCCAGACATCATGTGGTGATCGGACTACATTCTGCATAATTGTGCTGTATTCTGCCGGCATTGTTGGGATTTGTGCTGTGTTTCCACGGCAGTAGACCTGCACTCTGGGTATTCGTACTGTATTCTGTGTGCATTCGACCTGTATTAGGGTGCCATTGTACACCGTATGTGCGCAAATAATTTGAGGCAGCTTTGGCACACATTCTGGGTATTCAAACGGCATTCCTACACAGCTGTCCAAATGTCTGTCCCTCCTGACTGTGCCTCGATGTTTGGCTTTTTTTTTTCTCATTTGGTCTTACTCAGCTTCATTCATGCTCATTCTTGCTAGGTGTGAAGGGGCTCATAGCTTTGTGATACTAGCTCCACTGTTACTTCATGGTTACTGAGGCAATAATTCTGTCATAATATTTAATGCTAGCACCCAAGCCACCTATCATGAAAACCACCCCCACACCACAAAAAATATGCATTAACAAGAGCAATCAGAGATTTCCGACATCCACCAATCTGGATCCGGAGCACCTCCAAAATTCAGCGGAGTCTTCCATGCCCTAATATCTATCTGTGGTGCAAATTTGGTGAAATCTAGATCCAGAATCTGGATCCAGATCTGGATCACCTCCAAAATTTGGTGGAGTCTTCTATGCCCTAATATCTATCTGTGGTGCAAATTTGGTAAGACTCTATGTAGTTTTGATGCAATCCTTCAAAGCGTATGTAAAGTGAAATCTTGATCCGGAATCCGGATCCGGATCACCTCCAAAATTTAATGGAGTCTTTCACGACCTAATATGTATCTGTGTTGATAACTTTGTCAAAATCTGTGTCGTAGTTTTGACGTAATCCTGCTAACAGTAATCCTTCAAAACCTATATAGAATGAAACTTGATCCAGAATTCAGATCCAGATCCGGATCACTTCCAAAATTTAATAGAGTCGTCCTTGGTCTAATGTGTAAATGTCGCAGACATGAACGAGCGAAGCTCTTGAGCATCTTGCCATGTCACCGCCTTTTTAAGCATTTTTCTTTATTTGCCTCTCACTTACCATCCCACCATGTCATTTAGGTCCTTCAGACTTTTTTCAGTAAAAGGGTTCTTGGGAGCATGAGCATGGCTAAAACCTTTCAGCTTCTGGGGGGATTCCACCCCACAGACCCCCCTAATTACAGCCCTCTTAACCCCCTGTCACTTTAAACATTTTTTTTAATGTAGATGTAAATTAACATTCAAAGCTTTCAGCTAGTTGACAGTAGGGCTGTACAATGTGGCCAAATTATCATATCTCAATATTATCATATCAATGTGATATATGATATGACTTCACACAAAGTGCAGGAACAGTGAAAATTAAACATTTTTAAACAAAACAGTAATAATACCACACTCATTTTGCACTCATCATAAGGTTAGCATACTGTGCCCTCCAATAGTATTGGAACACTTGGTATTTCACAGATATTAATTTGTTTATGCCATTTCAAAGAAATACAAAAAATATCAAGACTAAAAATTTCTAAAATTATCTTCCTCAAACTCAAACTGAAAGCAAATCTCTAAAACTTGATAATACCTGTAAATAATAATCAGTTCTATTGCCAGTATTCTTCAGACATTTCCAAGTCACTGAATGTGTCTTGGACTTTATTAACATTCATTATAAAGAAATATAAAAGTTTCTTTCACCAAAACATCAAATACATCTGAGATGTACTTTGTGGCAAATTGTAGCTGAATGTTGAGGTCTTCTTTTTAACAAAATCCTCCTCTACACCATTTCATCAGGAAGCTGGATTTTATATTTTTAATTTATTTATATCAAGTTGTAGACATTTGCTTTCAGTTTGACTTTAAGGGCCCTGTCCCACTGGCGTTTAGGAGGATTTGTGTATGGATTGCACACAAAATTGGCTCATATTCACTTAACATCTGCAATATGCGTGAAACATGCATGTATGAGTTGGACGACACCCGCACACGTCCGCAATTATCCGCAGAAGCACGTTTTTCCGTTTCCAGGATTTTTGAGCTGCACAAAATTTTGTCTGCGGATGACATCCGCCTTACATACTCCATACATACTCAATACATACACAAACATACTCAATCTATGCGCTGTATATTCGCTGTCATCTGCTGATATCCACAACTGACAGGGATTTGCGGCTTGGCAGCGGACTGGGACAGTGTGTAAAACAGATATTTTGCGTGCCCATCATGTCCACATCACGAACTAAAAGAAGTTGTAGTGACTGCATACTGACTGGCCACGAATAAAGCGTTTTTATTACTTCTACTTTGCATCTGATTTGCGGTGGATACAAATCAGATGGATTGGGTGGCGGTCGAGGGTGGGTGGCCCGGCGGCCCGGTCCATGCTCATAGCCCCTGGCTGTTGGGACGTGGAATGTCACCTCGCTGGGGGGGAAGGAGCCTGAGCTTGTGTGGGAGGTTGAGAGATACCGACTAGAGATAGTCGGGCTCACCTCCACGCACAGCTTGGGCTCTGGTACCCAACTCCTGGAGAGGGGCTGGATGCTTCATTTTTCTGGCGTTGCCCACGGGGAGAGGCGGAGAGCTGGGGTCGCACTGCTTATTGCTCCCCAGCTCAGTGGCCATGTGTTGGAGTTCACTCGGGTGAACGAGAGGGTTGCGTCCCTACGCCTTCGGGTCGGGGACAGGTCTCTCACCGTTGTCTCGGCCTACAGGCCAAGTGGCAGTGCAGAGTACCCGACCTTCTTGGAGTCCCTGGGAGGGGGTATTAGACAGCACTCCGACTGGGGACTCCATTGTTCTCCTGGGGGATTTCAACACCCACGTGGGCGGCGACAGGAGACCTGGAGGGGGTGATCGGGAAGCACGGCCTACCCGATCTGAACCCAAGTGGTGTTCAGTTGTTGGACTTCTGTGCTAGTTACATTTTGTCCATCATGAACACCATGTTCGAGCACAAGGGTGTCCATAAGTGCACGTGGTACCAGGACACCCTGAGCCGGAGGTCGATGATCGACTTTGTAGTCGTATCATCTGACCTTCGGCCACGTGTCTCAGACACTCGAGTGAAGAGAGGGGCAGAGCTGTTGACTGATCACCACCTGGTGGTGAGTTGGATCCGCTGGGAGGGGAGGAAGCCGGTCAGACTTGGCAGGTCCAAATGTATCGTGAGGGTCTGCTGGGAACGACTGGCGGAACCCTCTGTCGGCGAGGTCTTCTACTCCCACCTCCAGGAGAGCTTCTCCCAGATCCCGGGGGAGGTTGGAGACATGGAGTCCGAGTGGACCATGTTCTCCACCTCCATTGTCGATGCAGCCACTCGTAGCTGTGGTCACAAGGTCTCTGGTGCCTGTCGCGGCGGCAATCCCTGAACCCGGTGGTGGACGCCGGAAGTAAAGGATGCCGTCAAGCTGAAGAAGGAGTCCTACTTATTTTTGTTGGTAGGTGGGACCCCAAAGGCCAAAGGCAGCTGACAGGTACTGGCAGGCCAAGCATGCCGCAGCCTGTGCGGTCGCAGAGGCAAAAACTCAGGTCTGGGAGGAGTTTGGGGAGGTCATGGAGGAGGACTATCGGTTGGCCTTGAAGAGATTCTGGCAAACTGTCTGACACCTCAGGAGGCAGAAGCAGCTCTCCACCAGCACTGTTTACGATGCGGGTGGGGAGCTGTTGACCCTGACTGGGGATGCTGTCGGGCGGTGGAAGGAATACTTCGAGGATCTCCTCAATCCCATCGTCATGTCTTCCAAAGAGGAAGCAGAGACTGGGGACTCAGAGGCGGACTCATCCATTACCCAGGCCGAAGTCACCGAGGTGGTTAGAAAGCTCCTCGGTGGCAAGGCTCCTGGGGTGGATGAAATCCATCCTGAGTACCTTAAGTCTCTGGATGTTGTGGGATTGTCTTGGCTGACACGCCTCTGCAGCATCACATGGCGATCGGGGACAGTGCCTCTGGATTGGCAGACCGGGGTGGTGGTCCCTCTGTTTAAGAAGGGGGACTGGAGGGTGTGTTCCAACTATAGGGGGATCACACTCCTCAGCCTCCCTGGTAAGGTCTATTCCAGAGTACTGAAGAGGAGAATTCGACCGATGGTCGAACCTCGGATTCAGGAGGAGCAGTGTGGTTTAAGTCCTGGTCACGGCACACTGAACCAGCTCTACACGCTCCATCGGGTGCTCGAGGGTTCATGGGAGTTCGCCCAACCAGTCCACATTTGTTTTGTGGATCTGGAGAAGGCGTTCGACCGTGTCCCTTGGGGCACCCTGTGGGGGGTGCACCGGGAGTACGGGGTCTGGGGTCCTTTGCTAAGGGCTATCCGGTCCCTGTACGACCGCAGCAAGAGCTTGGTTCGCATTGCCGGTAGTAAGTCAAACCTGTTTCCAGTGCACGTTGGCCTCAGCCAGGGCTGCCCTTTGTCACCGGTTCTGTTCATTATTTTTATGGACAGAATTTCTAGGCGCAGCCAGGGTGTAGAGGGGGTCTGGTTTAGGAACCACAGAATCTCATTTCTGCTGTTTGCGGATGATGTGGTTCTGTTGGCTTCGTCAAATCAGGACCTTCAGCGTGCACTGGTGCGGTCTGCAGCTGAGTGTGAAGTGTCCGGGATGAAAATAAGCTCCTCCAAATCCGAGGCCATGGTCTCGACCGGAAAAAGGTGCTTTGCCCTCTTCAGGTCGGTGGAGTATCCTTGCCTCAAGTGGAGGAGTTTAAGTATCTCGGGGTCTTGTTCACGAGTGAGGGACGGATGGAGCGTGAGATCAATAGACGGATCAGTGCAGCATCTGCAGTGATGCGGTCGCTGTATCGGACCATCGTGGTGAAGAGAGAGCTGAGTAGGGGGGCAAAGCTCTCGATTTACCGATAGATCTATGTTCCGATCCTCACCTATGGTCATGAGATTTGGCTCATGACCGAAAGAACGAGATCGTGAGTACAAGCGGCCGAGATGAGTTTCCTCCGCAGGGTGGCTGGGCCCTCCCTTAGAGATAGGGTGAGGAGCTCGGTCACTCGGGAGGAGCTCGGAGTCGAGCCGCTGCTCCTCCATGTCGAAAGTAGTCAGTTGAGGTGGCTCGGGCATCTTTTCCGGATGCCCCCTGGACGCCTCGCTGGAGAGGTGTTCCGGGCACGTCCCATTGGGAGGAGGCCCCGGGGAAGACCCAGGACACGCTGGAGGGACTACATCTCTCGGTTGGCTTGGGAACGCCTTGGGGTTCCCCCCGGAGGAGCTGGGGGAGGTGTGTGTGGATCAGGAGGTCTGGGCCGCTTTGCTTGAGCTGCTGCCCCCGCGACCCGACTCCAGATAAAGCGGAAGAAAATGGATGGATGGACAAATCAGATGCTCTGTGTTCACAGCTGGACGCCGTACTTTGTTCTACCGGCTGCCACGTGCTCTGCGCTGGATGCTGCCTATATAAAATAATTATTTTGTGGTGGAATAATCATTTTATTCTGCAAATTGCCTGTTGAAAATGGCTCTAATCACCTATTGAATCACAGAGGGAGCATTTTGAACCGTCTAAAAATGTAATTATTTGACTTGTTTACATTGTCTAGGCTTGATAAAACAGTTGTGTGTTTTTTCCTTCTTGTCTGCAGCTGTTGCAGTATTTATTCCTATGTTTATAACAGATTTAAATTATTGTTATAATGTTCAGACAAGCTGTGCTTTGATGCGATCCGCTGATGTCACCACTCACCCTGTTCACTGCTTCTTTACTCCAATCAACTTATCCAAGTCCAGCAAATGCTCCAGAGGCTGTATTGTTGGTGTGAATAGTGATGCCGACGGCCGGCGTGTGCTTCATTTATGACCACAATGCAGATGCCGTGCACGCGCAACACGTGCGCAATGCATCATAATACACCCGTAATGATAATCGCAATGCGTTGGATCCATGCCGTTCTTTTCAACCAGATTTGCAGTGCCATGACATGCCAATCATCTGTGTCCAATCCAGTGCAACCCTGGCCTCTGCTCTAGCTCCACCCATGCCAGAAAGTGTTCAACATTTGGCATTTCCTGTTTCACTGTGGACTCAAAATTTGGCACTTCCTGTTTCAGTATGAACTTGCCACTGAGTTCCCGTGAGATTCCATGGGATCTCATCTATCAATCCAGGAAGCGTTGATCCAGGAAGTGTTTGACACTTGACATTTCCTGTTTCACTGTGGACTCAAAATTTGGCACTTCCTGTTTGGGGCTGCCTGTACCATAGAGCGAGCTTCGCGCTTGGCTTGTAATATCTATCTGTGGTGAAAATTTCATCAAAATCCGTGTAGTAGTTTTCACATAATATTGCTAAAAGATAGACAGACAGACAGACAAATAAATAAATAAACGCCAATGATTTTAGTACGTCCTTGGTGGACGTAATAACCCCCCCCAAACAAACCCTGCTCCCAAACACTATTTTCTGAAATGATAAAGAGAGGACAGTGCTCATGTGGACAATAGTGTTCATGCAAATATAATAAATCGGCTTATGCTGCTGTGCCAGCTGTTCCAAAGTTGGTTACCTGATGAGGTCCAGAGGCTGATATTTGTACCAGATGCCCCAGCGGGCCCAGCGCTCATAAAGGAGGTGTCTGTGGTTCTGGGCACCGTGCGTTTTAATGGGATGTCTGCTCTTGTAACCACCCTGATGAGACACAAACCAGTGTGACCCACAAAGCTCGGAAGGTTTTTCTGCAAATTATGATCTTCTTACCTCATGTGGGGGAAAAGCAGCCTCATATGTGTTGTTACCCAATAATCGGTTAATACCTACAGCAGAAAAATGAAGCTTGCTCTAATTTATGACACACAAAAGAGCACAAACATAACAGATGATATTGCATATGGGCACTGCATTAAAATTTAGTAGCAGTAATAACTAAGAGAGGGGCCCAGTGAGATTAATTTAAACCCACTCTTACACAATTATGGAAAGCTACTGTGCACTAAATAAACACATCAGCAATGAGAAAACCCAATTAAAACACTACAAATAAAACATTTAAATTTTTTCCCATCATTTGACACCCAAATGATCATGCAGATAAGTAACTGCTGTTTTATTTTCTGCAGCTGCTTTAGCTACTCACAGTGGCAAATCTGCACAAAACAGCAATGAATGAAATGTTATCATTCGTGGCATAATGGTGCATTAATTTGCATTGTCATCTGCACTGAGACTGGAGATCGTGAGAACAGGAGGATGCAAGAGAACATGGAGGATTTGAAAAGGATTTTCCATTCTTGTGCAAGAGTTTATCTTATCTGTTGTCAACAGTTATTAAAATATTCAAGAGAAATCCGTTTAGCTCTTCAAGGCCAAACTTTAATCAGCAGTCACAGTAGTGACCGTCAGAGCAAGACAGCATTGACAGTTTAACTGCCAATACCTAAAACACCTGCCAACCATCTACTAGAGCCAATACTAACCGTTGGTTCACTCCATTCAAACAGCAAAAGAAGAAAAACCTATCTTAATTTGACACAGACCAAGGCCACATTTTCAAATGACTTGTTTTGCCTAAAACCCCAAGATAAGACACTTACAACAACAAAAAGAGAGAAAAGACAAAAACTGTAACATTTCATACATAGTAACAAGTCACAATGTGGCCGTTTTCTTAACATATTAGTTAAAATGATGAATAGATTACTAAAATTACTGGCAATCACACCCTGTGGTAGACTGGCCTTCTGTTCAGGGAGTACCCCATCTCTGGCCCAACTACTGCTGGGATAGGATCCACCCTCTGTGACCACTAACTGGAATAATTGGGTCCAGAAAATGGATGTATGGATGGATGGAATTGCTGGCAATAAAATAACTAAATAATTGGTTAAAGCTTCAGTGATGCTCTGGAGTCACAAAAACACCAAAAATGACAACACTAAGTCTTATTGACTACTGTAATTGGTAAATGGACTGCATTCATGTAGTGCTCTTTCCAAAGTGCTTTACAATGATGACACACACACACACACACACACACACACACACACACACACACACACACACACACACACACACACACACACACACACACACACACACACACACACACACACACACACTACACACACACACACAGGGAGCAATTTGGGGATTAAGGTCCTTGCCCAAGGCACCTTAGTGACTACGTTTACATGCAGCCAATAACCCTTTCATAACCGGAATATTAGTAATAATCCGGTTGCGCACGGCCATGTAAACACCCGCAAAAACCCGAATATGCTCATATTCTGGTTTTTAAAAACCCGAATATGACCGCTAGATTACTCCTTTTCTAACCCAAATATCAGGTCACATAAACGCGCATCTGGATATCCCCATAGAAAGGAACATTATTTTATGTTCTGCGCATGTCCTATCCGCAAGGAATTTTGGTCTTTTGAGTACGGCAACTACTTGTATGCAGCGCGCGCAACCCACCGGACACCACAGAAGCAAAGGTAAACAAGTATGGCAAAATCCAGACGTGGCAGCACAGCACCACACTTTTGGAGCGAGGAGGAAACTGAATACTTCATTAGTATCATGAAAGACATGAATATAATGTCTTTTATTGACGGTAGAAAGGGGAAGAAGAAATGGAAATGACGCATATTTACATCATGACGTTCTCCGTGCGTCTGGACGTTGTCCATGCGTCGCTGTTTAGATGGGGATATTCCAAATGATACCAGTGACCATGTATACAGGAGTAACTCTGTCTGCTTAAGCATGTAAACGGGTTATTCCTAATGATTCAGAAACCGGAATATTGACCTTAACCCGAATATTAACTGCATGTAAACGTAGCCAGTGTTTCTGTCTGAAAGGATACTGAACTGACAGTCCTCAGGTCTCAAACACCATAACCTGATAAGAATGTCATTCAACTTTGTTGAACCTGTACGATACATAAAGTAACTCTTTTTTTTTTTTTTTGCTAATTTAACATGCCAGGAATCTATCTGCCACCTGGACATGTTTGGGCTTGTTGTAGGGAATAAACCCATGGTTGAAATTAGGAGCACTTGTGGTCAGGGGCGTAGGCAGAAATCATAAAACGGGTGGGCCCAGAAAAAAATCAGATGGGCCCAACCTTTGGGGTTGTAGGTAAGGTGTAGGTATTATAATACACCATTTGAAAAAGTGTGCCTCGTTTGGTCATCGCAAGCAACGTTATCACTTAGCCTACAGCACTGGCAAAGTGAGCACACAGACACAAGTACTCTTCATGGATAATGCAAGCTGCAGTGCAGCGCCACACACACACACACACACACACACACACACACACACACACACACACACACACACACACACACACACACACACACACACACACACACACACACACACATTCAGTGCAAGTCTGGTAGCCTGCTTGGCTCGGCCTAAACCCAAAACGTCAATAGGTATTTAAATAAGGCATTGTTTCAAAAATGAATTCCAAGTTTAATGATGAACACATCTCAGCCAACTGCACAGACACTGTGTGCACAGTTACACAGACGCAAAGTGTCAGACACAAGCACCCCATGGACAATGCAAGCAGCAACGCAATGCTTAGTTATGTAAAGTCCTTTAAAATAAAAATTCAAAAATATATCCGCAACATGAAAACAGGTTGGCTCAGCGGCCAAATTATGAAATTGATAAACAATGGAAACCATGGCTCGGCGGCCAAATTAAAAACCATCAGAACGGACAGTTTAATATAATATTAACAATTAGGACTATTTAGAGAGAAAAAAGTAATTAATGGTCTCACACTTACATTTGACAAATCCTTTTAATGTATGCTACAGCAGGAGACGACGGGGTTTTTGTTGAACTCTCTTATCACGTCATCATAGTCCAACGATTCGGTCAGTTCTCGTTCAAGGGAAAGCACGGAGAGTGCATTCAGTCTGTGAGTCAACATGGATGTTCTGGTGGACGTTTTTATCCATTTAACAGTAGAAAACAGCCGTTCGACAGTGCATGTTGTTATTGGCATTGTGATGAGGGCCCACAGAAGACTATTTATTTGAGGAAAAATGTGCTCCCTCGTTTATCGCGGGAGTTACGTTAAAAAATAACCCGCGATAAACGAAATCCGGCGAAGTAGTCAGCGTTAGTTTTTACAATTATAGATGTTTTAAGGCTGTAAAACCCCTCACTACACACTTTATACACTTTTCTCAAACAGGCATTAACATTTTCTCACTTTTCTCTCCTGTGTAAACACTCTCTTTTTTCTTCTGGGCGATAAGATTATAAACAGACACACGCAGAACACAATGCACAGCTCTCCCTTCGCTCACTGCCTCCGGAGGTACGGATGCGGGACCCGCAACGAATCCAAGTCCTCTCTCAGTGGCCATGGAGCTCTGCGGCTGCGATCAACATCTGGATCAAAACAGCAAGTGTATCTCTGGACCTGTTGCCAGATTTGGCGCAATTCCGCACAGCAGACAGGAGGAGGTGGCCCGCTGCTGCATTTACCGAGCCCGCAGAAAGCACATCGGAGGCAGTGAGAGCAATCGCGGTGATGCCGACCAGTGCCGCGAACGGCCCGCCTGATAAGGACACAGAACACAATGCGCCGTTAAAAAAAAAAAGCACGCAAAATTGCACTAAAACAATCCGCGAAACTTCGAGGCCACGAAAGGTGAACTGCGTTATAGCGAGGGACCACTGTACTCTGAAAATGAATTAATAAAAATCATAGAAGATGAATCAGATTTTTTTTTACAAAATGTATTAATTGTTGGTCAGTGCTAATGCAATACCATATCATAGGAATACAATGAGGCAACAGGAGACTGTCGAGTGTTGACTCAGCCTTCTCATTGGATGGGACGGGCCTGGCTGACAAGTGGGTGGGCCCAGGCCCATCCAGGCCCACCCTTGGCTACGCGTAAGCTTGTGGTTGAAGCTGTTTATACGAGGTCTGTCCATAAAGTATAGGTCCTTTTTATTTTTTTCAAAAACTATATGGATTTCATTCATATGTTTTTACGTCAGACATGCTTGAACCCTCGTGCGCATGGGTGAGTTTTTCCACGCCTGTCGGTGACGTCATTCGCCTGTGAGCACTCCTTGTGGGAGGAGTCGTCCAGCCCCTCGTCGGAATTCCTTTGTCTGAGAAGTTGCTGAGAGACTGGCGCTTTGTTTGATCAAAATTTTTTCTAAACCTGTGAGACACATCGAAGTGGACATGGTTCGAAAAATTAAGCTGGTTTTCAGTGAAAATTTTAACGGCTGATGAGAGATTTTGAGGTGACACTGTCGCTTTAAGGACTTCCCACAGTGCGAGACGTCGCACAGCGCTCTCAGGCGGCGTCATCAGCCTGTTTCAAGCTGAAAACCTCCACATTTCAGGCTCTATTGATCCAGGACGTCGTGAGAGAACAGAGAAGTTTCAGAAGAAGTCGGTTTCAGCATTTTATCCGGATATTCCACTGTTAAAGGAGATTTTTTTAATGAAAGACGTGCGGACGGGTCCGCGCGTCGGCTCGCAGACGCCGCGACGCTCCGCCACAGGAAAAACACCTCTGTTGGAAGCCTTAAGGACAAGTTGAAACATGTCCAGCTGTTAAACAATTTCTCATATACTCACTCCACTGAAAGCCATCAAAAGCCGCCTGGATTTTACAAATGGTTATCAACACGGAGGTGTTTTTCCTGTGCCGCCGCACCGCGTCGGCTGCGTCCCGACGCGCGGACCCGTCCGCACGTCTTTCATTAAAAAAATCTCCTTTAACAGTGGAATATCCGGATAAAATGCTGAAACCGACTTCTTCTGAAACTTTTCTGTACCAGTCAATAACAGTTCCATTCTAGTTTTAGTTTTAATCATTAGTTTTCTTGTTTTCCCCCTTCTGACTTGTCACATTAGTTCTTGGGTTCTTGGGTTCACATTAATTATTTGAGCACATCATGTTTCTCACAGTTAGTTTTTCTGTCACTCACTTCTCTTGTTTTACACCGCTTTGTTTTGCCCTCCCGCACTCTCTTGCCTTTCTTCCCTCTTCTTTGTTCACTAAAACACACCTCTAACAATAAATAATAATACATTTTATTTGTATTGCACCTTACATTTCAAAGAAAACTCAAAGTGCTACAGCAAGGATTTAAAAACAGAATTAAAACGGATTTGGAAAACAGATTTTGTAGAAACCATTTCAAATGATAAGATATCTAAAAGGCCTTTTGAAATAATGTCTTTAGGCCTTTTTTAAATGCCTCCACACTTTGTGGGGCCCTCAGGGTCTCTGGGAGGGAGTTCCAGAGCCGAGGGGCCACTGCCTGGAAGGCCCTGTCTCCCATGGTGGAGAGTCTGGTGCTGGGTTGGTGAAGGCAGTGTGAGGAGGTGGTGGAGCGGAGAGATCTTGAGGTGGTGTGTGGGGTGAAGAGTTCACTGAGGTAGGCAGGGGCGGTTCCGTGCATGCACTGATAAGTCAGGAGGCAGAGTTTGTACTCTATTCTGTATTTGATGGGCAGCCAGTGGAGGGATCTGAGGACTGGGGTGATGTGGTCAAACTTGCGCCTCCTCGTCAGGACCCGGGCAGCACAGTTCTGGATGTGCTGCAGCTTTTGCAGGTTTTTACCTGGGGTCCCGATGAGGAGGGCATTGCAATAGTCCAACCTGGAGGAGACAAAAGCATGGACCAACCTCTCAGCATCCGGTTGGGAAAGGGAGGGGCGGAGTTTTTGAGGTGATGGAAGGAGACTTTGCATAGGTGGCGGATGTGGGTGTCAAAGGTGAGATGTGGGTCAAATCTGACTCCAAGGTTGGTGACGGAGGTGGACAGAGGAATGTTGTGGCAGAGAATGGGAATACTGGTGAGGGAGGAGGACTGGGTTTGATGTGGGGTACCGATGAGGATGGCTTGAGTTTTGTCAGTGTTTAGTTTAAGAAAGTTATCAGTCATCCATGCCTCTATCTCCTCCAGGCAAGCGTGAAAGGCAGACGGCAGAGCTGAGGGGAGTGTGGAGTCCATTTTGATGTATAACTGTGTGTTGTCTGCGTAGCAATGAAATTAAATCTTGTGTTCACGGATGATTTGACCAAGGGGGAGCATGTAGATGGTAAAAAGGGTTGGACCAAGGACGGTCCCTTGTGGCACTCCACAGCTGACAGTATGGGTTTTGGATTTGGATTGTCCGAGTGTAACACATTCTGTCCTGTTCGTGAGATATGAGCGAAACCAGTTGAGAGTTGTGCCAGTGAGTCCTATTTCAGTGTTGAGGCGGTGGAGCAGGATGGTGTGGTCAATGGTGTCAAAAGCGGCTGATAGATCCAGTAGGAGGAGGAGAGATGGTGAGCCCTAGTCCGCAGTCATGAGAAGGTCGTTCATGATGTGGACGAGGGCTGTTTCTGTGCTATGTGCTGAGCGGAAACCAGACTGAAATATTTCATATAGGTTATGGGTGTGGAGGTGATCATGGAGTTGAACTGATACGACTTTTTTCAGGACTTTGGAAAGGAACGGCAAGTTTGAGACAGGGTGGTAATGAGCCAGGATTTTCGGGTCGAGTGAGGGTTTTTTGAGATGAGGGCGAATAATGGCTGATTTGAGAGCTGGAGGAACCTGACCGGATTTGAGTGACTGGTTAATAATTTCTTTGATTAGAGGACTAATAGCTGTAATGTAGTAGTGGTGTAGGGAGAGGATCCAATGAACAAGTAGATGTTTTCATGCATTTTATGATCCTCTCTACCTCTGTCAGATTGGTGTCCATGAAATCTGAAAAAGTGTGGAGTGGGTTGGAGATACTGAGTTTGAAGTGACATGGTGTTGTAGCAGGGAGATGAGACCGAATTGTGGCTACCTTTGTTGTGAAAAAGTCCAAAAACCTGTTACACTGATCTGTGCTGGTATCGGTGTTGGAGAGTGTGGGAGGTTTGAGGAGAGAGTTGATTGATGAAAATAACTGTTTTGTACCCGTACAGTTTGAAATTTTATGAGAGAAGTATTGGGACCTGGCTGTGGCGAGTGCTCTAGAGTATTGTTTCTGGTGTTCACGGTAACCCTGTTTGTGTACATGTAAGCCACTGGAGACGTATCTGCGCTCCAGGGCGCGACCAGCAGTTTTCATTTTTCGGAGCTCTGTTGTGTACCAAGGAGCTGACCTGGAAAAAGTTACTGTTCTTGTTTTGACTGGTGCATGTAACTCGAGGATGTTGTGAAGACTAGAGTTGTAGTGCTGAACGGATTCATTAACTGATGTGAGCTATGTGACTTGTGAAATTTTCTGTATGTCCTGGTTGAAGAGAATGGTGTCAATTGCTTTTAAGTTTCTGAACCGGATCTGACGTTTTGTTTGGAGGTATGTTTCTGCTAATGGCAGTTCCAGGGAGACGGCCTTATGGTCAGACACGCCCAGGTCGTACAGCTTTATGTTTTTAATGGGAGCATTGTCTGTTATGACCAAATCAAGAGTGTGGCCTTTTGTGTTTGTGGGAACTGTTATATGTTGAGTGAGGTGAAGGCAGTCCAGGAGATCTAGGAGCTCTGCAGCTGGGCGGTTTGTGGGGGAGTCGACGTGAACGTTGAAATCTCCCAGTATAAGTGTACTATTGGAGGTTGCACAGAGTGATGTTAGTAGGTCTTGAAGTTCAGCAGTGAATCCAGGGTGTGGTTTTGGGGGGCGGTAGATGAGGAGAATTTTTGTTGTTTCTTTTTGTGATCTACATTTGAATAACAAGCACTCAAATGTGATGAGCTCTGGCAGTGGGAGAGGTGTTATAATAAGATCTTTATGGTAAATGACAGCAAGACCCCAAGACCCCTTTCCAGAACCTTCCACACACTTGCTTCACATTTACCTGATTAGTTTGCTCCTTATTAAAACCCTCACAGTTCCATAGTTCACTGCCTGCTTGTTAACTTTGTTCACTCTCTCGCCTTCAGTTCATGTCTTGTTTGCTCCGACCTTCGCCTTGCCTTAATCCTGAACTCAGCTTCTATTTTGACTCTGCCTCTGTTTTTGCCTGTGATACTCCTCAACGCTGTTGGTATGACCTCAGCTTCTATTTTTGACCACATCCCAACCTGTACCCTGTCTGATACCTCTGCCTCATTATCTGATTACCCATGTACTGACTGCCTGGTTACAAGATAAAGCCTTTTATTCATCACAACCAGCCATGTCTGAGAGTCTACATTGGTCTCCACCTGTTTCCTGTGTCAATCCATCACGAGCCCTGACAATTGCAAAGGGAAAATTTGTTTTAAAATGTTCACTTTGTGACACACATCAAATGTACTTTGCCCATTAATTAAAGTGTAGCTGCAGTGACTTTTCCATCAGCAGTTTGTTGCATTTTTTTTTAAATTTTATAAGGAAAAAAAAATTAATCTTAATTTGTCTGAGGTTTTTTATTTTATTTATTGGATTGTCTATATTGTAAAAATACCATTGTTTCTGAACATTTAAGATCATCAATAATTTCACGGACGAGTGAGGGTGCTGTCGCTGTGATGTATTCTGGAGAAGACATGGTTCATTGTACAGGGTTTTCTCTGTAAAAATGGTGAAACCAGAATTCACTTAGTGAGAACATTTCTGAGGAACGGGCAAAACTCATGACCTGAATTCAAAGATCTAAAACATTTTCTATATATGCAAAAGACCTATATCTCTCAAATACTGTTCACTGTAAATCTGTACACTGTTCTGTGTAATTCTGTGTTAGGGAGCACTTCTCCTTTGCAGAGATAATCCATCGCACCTCACAGGTGTGACATATCAACATGCTGATTCGACAGCATGATTATTACACAGGTGTGCCTTAGGCTGGCCACAATAAAAGGCCACTCTAAAATGCTAAGTTTTGCTTTATTGAGGGGGTCTGTGGAGGGGGGGGTTGTGTCAGAAAAGCAGTAAGTATCTGGTGTGACCACCATTTGTCTCACACAATGTAACACAGTTCCTTCACATAAAGTTGATCAGAAGAAGCTCTCATTATGTGTCCCTCAGTATGAATCCACAGATTAATCATCCGTGACTATTAAATTTTCAAGTTCAGTCAATTTAAAATTTTAAAGGAGCATAGATACTAAAGTAGCTGTTACACCTTTTCAATTCTGGTGCATAGTTTTTCCGAGCAGTGACTCGCCGGGAAAAGCTTGCTTAATCTTGTGCCAGTTTAGAAAATGCTTAAAAATTTTCTGGTGCTTGAGTGGCAGCGCTGATAAAGTCATAGATCTAAGATATCAGCGTATGAAAGAAAGTGTAACCTACACACACTTTAGCACTGATGCTTCCAGTACAATTCTGTGCTCATAGGCCTACTGTTACTGTAAGCTAGTAGTTGCAGTTGCTACTTTTACAGACAGTAAACTATATTGTAATGTACAGTAGTGTTCAGAATAATAGTAGTGCTATGTGACTAAAAAGAAAATCCAGGTTTTGAGTATATTTCCTACTGTTACATGGGAAACAAGGTACCAGTAGATTCAGTAGATTCTCACAAATCCAACAAGACCAAGCATTCATGATATGCACACTCTTAAGACTATGAAATTGGGCTATTGGTAAAAAAAAAAAAAAAAAAAGTAGAAAAGAGGTCTTATAATAGTGGCATCTGCTGTTGACGCTACAAACTAAAACTATTATGTTCAAACTGCTTTTTTAGCAATCCTGTGAATCACTAAACTAGTATTTAGTTGTATAACCACAGTTTTTCATCATTTCTTCACATCTGCGAGGCATGGAGTCAACCAACTTGTGGCACCTTTCAGCTGTTATTCCACTCCAAAATTCTTTAACAACATTCCACAGTTCATTCACATTTCTTGGTTTTGCTTCAGAAACAGCTTTTTTGATGTCACCCCACAAGTTCTCAATTGGATTTAGGTCCGGGGATTGGGCAGGCCACTCCAAAACATTAATTTTGTTGGCTTGGAACCAAGATTTTGCTCGTTTACTAGTGTGCTTGGGGTCATTGTCTTGTTGAAACACCCATTTCAAGGGCATGTCCTCTTCAGCATAAGGCAACATGACCTCTTCAAGTATTCTGACATATCCAAACTGATCCATGATACCTGGTATGCGATATATAGGCTAAACACCATAGTAGGAGAAACATGCCCATATCATGATGCTTGCACCACCATGCTTCACTGTCTTCATTGTGAACTGTGGCTTGAATTCAGAGTTTGGGGGTCATCTCACAAACTGTCTGCAGCCCTTGGATCCAAAAAGAACAATTTTACTCTCATCAGTCCACAAAATATTCCTCCATTTCTCTTTAGGCCAGTTGATATGTTCTTTGGCAAATTGTAACCTCTTCTGCACATGTCTTTTATTTAACAGAGGGTCTTTGCGGGGGATTCTTGCAAATAAATTAGCTTCACACAGGTGTCTTCCAACTGTCACAGCACTTACAGGTAACTCCAGACTGTCTTTGAGCATCCTGGAGCTGATCACTGGGTGATCATTTGCCATTCTGGTTATTCTTCTATCCATTTTGATGGTTATTTTCCATTTTCTTCCACGTGTCTCTGTTTTTTTTTTCTCCATTTTTATGCATTGGAGATCATTGTAGATGAACAGCCTACAATTTTTTGCTCCTGCGTATAAGTTTTCCCCTCTCCAATCAACTTTTTAATCAAACTACGCTGTTCTTCTAAACAATGTCTTGAACGTCCCATTTTCCCCAGGCTTTCAAAGAGAAAAGCATGTTCAACAGGTGCTGGCTTCATCCTTAAATAAGGGGCACCTGATTCACACCTGTTTGTTCCACAAAACTGACAAACTCACTGACTGAATGCCACACTACTATTATTGTGAACACCCCCTTTTCTACTTTTTTTTTTTTATTAATAGCCCTATTTCATAGCCTTAAGAGTGTGCATATCATGAATGCTTGGTTTTGTTGGATTTGTGAGAATCTACTGAATCTACTGGTACCTTGTTTCCCATGTAACAATACGAAATATACTCAAAACCTGGATTAATCTTTTTAGTCACATAGCACTACTATTATTCTGAACACTACTGTAGATAAATCTGGAGTGCATATACTGTAAATACATTATTGCAGAAGTCTGTCTTTTAGTATCTCTTAATGTACCAAACTACATTTTATCTATTGTTATAGAAAGTGTTTGAACTGTGTTTGAATTATTGTATGGCCTTGCCTTACAATATAAAGCGCCTTGGGGCAACTGTTTGTTGTGATTTGGCGCTATATAAATAAAATTGAATTGATTTGAATTGAACTGGATTCCATGGAGAGGCCCCGTGAATACATTTTCATAGATGAAGCAGGGTTCAATGTGGTGAAAAGAGGCAGGAGCATAATTGGTTGATGTACCATTGTGGAAGTCCCTGGCTGCATAGTGGCAATGCCACCATTTGAGCAGTCATTAAGAGGTTGCCCACCATCATGAAAACATGGGGCCATATACAGTGCATCTGAAAAGTATTTACAGCGCTTAATTTTTCCATATTTTGTTGTTACAACCTAATTCCAAAATGGAGTAAATAATTTTTTCCCATCAAAAATTCTACTTGCAACGTCCCTGTTGTGGAGTGTTCTCTGTGTCCTGTTGTTTTTTTTTTTGTTTTTCTGTGTCTGTGGTCTGTCTTTTGGTGTTTGTGCCTTTTTGTCATGGTGTTATGGCTGTGTTCCTTGTGTCAGTCCTTGTCCTCTTATTTCTGTGTCTGTCCTTGTGCGCAGACTCCCCCTCGTGACTGTTCCTAGTGTTGTTATTGTCTAAGTTCCTATGGGTTTTCTTGTCTGTGTGACTGTCTTTATCCTTGTTTGGCTTTGGATATTGTTCTGCAGTTTAGTTTCTGAGTTGTAGTCTGGTTTTAGTGTGTTTTTTTCTTGTTTATTTTATCTTGGTCGTGTTTCTATATTTATTGTCATTAGTTCTTCTTGTTTTATTTTGGTGTTTCTTCTAGTTTGGTTCCTCCCATGATTTTGTTGTAATTATGTTGAGATTCTTTGTCACCTCCTGTCGTAGTTGTGTTTAGATTGTTTCTTGTCACCTCCTTCTTTGTTACCCGAATAGACTCTGTAGTGTTTGTTTTGCGACTCCTAGTTTTCCCCAGTTGTACTCACATTACGTCTTGTGTTTTGCTCATTAAATCACCTGTCATTCACTTTACCTGTGGTTTGATTGCTCTGTCTACATATTTGGTTCATTCTGACATTACAAAACATAACAGTCCCATAATGACAACATGACGTTTTTTTGTTTTTTTTAATTTTTGCAAATTTATTAAAAATAAAAAACTAAGAAATCACAGGTATTTAAGTATTTGCACCCTTTGCTCATTACTTTGTTGATGCACCTTTGGCAGGAGTTACAGCCTCAAGTCTTCTTGAAAATGATGTCACAAGCTTGGTGCACCTATCTTTTGGCAGTTTTGTCCATTCCTCTTTGCAGCACCTCTCAACCTCCATCAGGTTGGATGGGACCTTCGGTGCACAGCCATTTTCAGATCTCTCCAGAGATGTTCAATCAGATTCAGGTCCGGGTTCTGGCTGGGCCACTCAAGGACATTCACAGAGTTGTCCCGAAGCCACTCCTTTGATATCTTGGCTGTGTGTTTAGGGCCATTGTCCTTCTAAAAGATGAACCGTTGCCCCAGTTTGAGGTCAAGAGCGCTCTGGAGCAGGTTTTAATCTAGGATGTCTCTGTACAGTGCTGCATTTATCTCTCCCTCAATCCTGATTCCTAACTAGCAGTGATGCCGGTAACGCGTTACTTAGTAACGCGTTACTCTAATCTGACCACTTTTTTTAGTAACGAGTAATCTAACGCGTTAATCTTTCCAAATCAGTAATCAGATTAAAGTTACTTCTCCAAGTCACTGTGCGTTACTATTATTTTTCATTGTGGGTCGATAGCAGCATTAAACTTGGTCTGTGGGCAGGAGGTCGGGGTTCGACTGAACTGCCCACTTTCAGTGAGCTGTGAGCTTTTCATCCGCGTTTTTTTGCAGCTGCTCGACTCGTCGTCTCTTAAAGCACGGTGATCAGCACACCTGCACTGAGCTTTACAAAGACATTTTTATACTTTTTTCCTCCTTTATTTAGAGCTGAGCTGAGCCACTCTGTATCTGCACGTTAAAACAGCTGATCCTCCGCGACGCGTCAACAACTAACACTATTTTCCACTCAAATGCACCTAAACTCTCTTTCTGAGGACCACATGATGTGAAAACACAATAAAACTTTCTTACCTGTAAATCTGGTCACGTTTTCTGCATAAATAAATGTTATCTATTCTTTGTGCTCAAACGCCAAAGCAGGGGCGAATCCAGATGGAATGGGGGCGTGGGGGAGGGATGTGCCCCCCTCACAACACCCCTAGATTAAAGGTCCAGTTTTGAAGCCTTTTTTTACTACAACTACTACTACTACTTAAAATAATATTAATTTCGACAAGTAAAATATTTAGAGAGAATTTAAATGTTAGAAAAATGCTAGAATGAATTTAATAGTTACATTTATAAACAATGTAGGTTCAAAATTGCAAGTTTTACTGTTACAGTGCTGTCAACAGTTAAATATGAGGTCAAGAAAGAGGTCTTTATTTTACTTTTTATAAAACAAGTATTTATTTTCATTGAAGTCAAGAAAGGGTGACTATAAAGTAAGTTTTGGCAAAACAGGTATCATTGTCATGTTGAGGTGGCAGAGGGTTGTTGTCGGCAGCTGGGAAAAGTAACTAAAAAAGTAACTAGTAATCTAACTTAGTTACTTTTACAATTGAGTAATCAGTAAAGTAACTAAGTTACTTTTTCAAGGGGTAATCAGTAATCAGTAATTGGATTACTTTTTCAAAGTAACTGTGGCAACACTGCTAACTAGTCTCCCAGTTCCTGCCACTGAAAAACATCCCCACAGCATGATGCTGCCACCACCATGCTTCACTGTAGAGATGGTGTCTGGTTTCCTCCAAATGTGACACCTGACATTCACACCAAGTTCAATCGTTGTCTCATTAGACCAGAGAATTTTTTTCTCATGGTCTCAGACTCCTTTAGGTGCCTTTTGGCAAAGTACAGGCAGACTGCCACGTGCCTTTACTACGGATTGGCAGGCCTGATTGGTGGATTGCTGCAGAGATGGTTTGTCCTTCTGGAAGGTTCTCCTCTCTCCACAGAGGAATGCTGGAGCTCTGACAGAGTGACTATCGGGTTCTTGGTCACCTTCCTGACTAAGGCCCTTCACCCCCGATCACTCAGTTTAGATGGTCAGCCAGCTCTAGGAAGAGTCCTGGTGGATCCAAACTACTTCCATTTACGGATGATGGTCAAAGCAGCAGAAATGTTTCTGTACCCTTCCGCAAATGTGTGCTTAGAGAAAATCCTGTCTCTGGGGTTTACAGACAATTCGTTTGACATGCACTGTCAGCTGTGGGAACCTATATGCAGACAGGTGTGTGTCTTTCCAAATCATGTCTGGAAGGTTATCCTCTCTCCATAGAGGAATGCTGGAGCTCTGAGTGATCATCGGGTTTTTGGTCACCTCTTTGACTAAGGTCAATTGCTCAGTTTAGATGAGTGGCCAGCTCCAGGAAGAGTCCTGGTGGATCTGAACTTCTTCCATTTATGAATGAGGCCACTGTGCTCATTGGGACTTTCAAAGCAGCAGAAATGTTTCTGTACCCTTCCCACGTAAGCCTAGTTTACACATAGATGGTTTTGTCGGCGGGCAGTACGTAGACCGAAGTTCGCGGTAGTTCCGGCTGTTTTCGTGGTGGAAAGGGGCAGAGCATTTTGCCGGTGTTTTGGCCACCGTACTATCCGCAAATACGCGGATAAAACGCCGCTACATCCACCAAATAAAGCGGCGTTTTGACGCCATAGCATCCGGCACACGTCAGGCAACGGGGGTTAATACCCAGTTCTATCCTTTACAATCGCAGGTTAATAAGACGTGCGTGAGAACGGCGGTGTTCTGCTGCTGCCGATAATGCCCTGTGTACCGCTGGATTTATCCAGGCAAATCCTGCGTTACTCCAGGAACTTTTGCATATAGGCACCGCCCCCAGAGTATAATAGGCTGAAGCCTCTGTCACTTCAGGGGGAGGGAGATCATCCTCAGCCTTTTCTTCTCCTTCCTTTCCCCCTCCACCACAGGGCTACCCTCTGCTTCTGAACCAGACCTCTTGGTAAGTCCTTGTCGCTGCCAATTTTCTTTTAGGAGGCATACTGGAGCGTCTCTGCAAAAATATCTGGAGCTGGCCGCGAGTGAGAGGCCTGCATGCAGCGCGCTAGCGTTTTTATATTGACCGCCGCCTATCGGCCATTTGGAACACCGTTAACCGGGAGGTGGCGTTTAGAACGGCGTACTGTCCGCTGCCTCTAGTTAAAATGCCCTTGAGGACGCCGATGTGGGCTCTATCGCCGTTTTACACGCCGTTGATTAGGGATACAACGCCAGCCGCCAATTACGGCGGTATAAACTGCGGCACTACAGGAAGGGGCAGGATGAAATGGCGATTAAAAAGTATCAAACGCTGTAGTTTGCGTTGTCTCCATCGTCACGCGAATTCTCCGGGAGCGCTCCCGGAATTATTCGACATGTTGAATAATTTTTTCGACAATTCCCGGTAAAGCCGGAACTAAGCCACGCCCCCTAGTGCTGGCATTAACAACGCCGTATGATCCTTAAGACGGCCAAAAACTCTTCCGGGATGCTTCCGGGAGCTCTTACCGTCTATGTGTAAACGGGGCTGTAGTTGTGCTTTGAGACATTCCTGTCTTGGCGGTCTACAGACAATTTCTTTGACTTCATGCTTGGTTTGCACTGTCAGCTGTGGGCCTTATATGTAGACAGGTGTGTGCCTTTCCAATTCATGTCCAATCAACTGAATTAACCCCAGGTGGACTCCAATTAAGCTGTCGAAACATCTCAAAGATGCTCAGTGGAAACATAATGCACCTGAGCTCAATTTTGAGCTTCATGGCAAAGATTGTGAAGACTTAGGTACATGTGATTTCTTAGTTGTTTTTTTTTTATAAATTTGCAAAACTTAAAAAAAAACTTTTTCACATTGGTATTATGGGGTGTTGTGTGTGTGTGTGGAATTTTGAGGGGGAAAAAATGAATTTCATCCATTTTGGAAGAAGGCTGTAACAACAAAATGTGGAAAAAGTGAAGCGTTGTGAATACTTTCCGGATGCACTGTAACACTGAACATCTTACATTTCTGGGTGATCTACAGGATATTATGGCTGCACGTGAGCAGCTGGATCAGCAAGCACTGCATCCTGTATATGTCATACTTTGGGTGAGCTCTCACCGTGTTGTTCAGAAACATGTTTAGTTCACCAACAACCAGTGCGTCATGAAGGTTTTCCTCCCACATTACAGCCCCTTTCTGAATCCAACAGAGGAGTTTTTCTTTGTGTGGAAGTGAAAGAACTATGACTGACCAACCTACAACAGGGCAACTTTTTTGAATGCAGTGTAACAGGCCTGTGATGATATGACTATGGAGTCTTGTCAAGGCTGGGTTCAACACACCAGAGGGTTTTTCCCTCATTGTCTGGCAAGGGAAAATACTGCTTGTGATGTGAATGAAATCCTCTGGCTGGAGGCTGCACAAAGACATGATGCTGGAGAATGAATCCTGGTGAATTTGTGCAGTAATGTGCTTTTTGTTTAGGCTTATTATTTTTGTTGCCATGGCACTGCTGAATGTAGATATCACTTTGACTCATAATTATTATTTTTTTTTTGCTAAATGCATTTATGGAACACCACACTCGTAAAGCACAAACCTTCATCAACACTAGTTTCCCATTCCGCAAAATTTTACTTTGGAAAAAAATTTCAAGGTCAAAGCTTTTCATAAGCTAAATTCAAATGTCAGGAGTATGTATTTAGTTAATACGCTTAGTTATTACGCTTTTCTGTGGTGTTGTCAGTTTTTATTTTTATTTTTTACTTTTTCAATTTCTGAATTCTTTTTCAGATAATTTTCACAAAACATTGATTATTGCTGCTATGCACAATTTGTCATTGCTTTTTGGCACTTGGTTTCCGACTGGTAGCTGGAAGACAGACAAACAGGCATAAAATTGGAACCTCCATCCAATTTTGGTGGTGTATGTAAATCCATAACAGAAACATGAGAGTGACTGAGGCACTTTTGATTGAGATGCAAAATGTACACCAAATGGGCTTTTCAATATTACTGTTTTCCCAGTTGCTAAAGCACATTTCTTGAAACCTCCATCCATCTTCACAAAAGCTTAAACTCAAATCCAAAAACTCAAACTACAGTCACAAAACCCCAGACTTTTCTATCAAAATCAAAGTATCACCTCAAAATTAGGTATCCTGTGTTCAAAATCAAACAATGTGTTCAGATCATACACACAGCAAGTAAGAATATATTCACCACAGAGCATTCTTTAGACACTACATAAAATAATTTAGGACACAGCATCCAGGGCATGTAGTTAACTGGAAATGTTTATTGAAAATGCATTTACCAAAAAATGATCATAGTCAAAGTGATATCTACATTCAGCAATGTCACAGCAAAAAAATAATAAAACAAAATAAAAAGCACATCACTGCACAAAGTCACCGAGATTTATTCTCCATCATGTGTTATGTGTGTGGTCCAGCCAGAGGACTTCATCCCCATTACAGGCAATATCTTCTCTTGCAAGGCAAAGTGGGACTAGCCCCTCTGGTGTGCTGAACCCAGCCTTGACAAGACTCCAGTCATATCAACACAAGCCGGTTCCACTGCCTCCAATAAAGTTGCCCTGATGTAGGGCTGTCAGTCATAGACCTTCCACCACCATGCGGAGGAAAAACTCCTCTATTGGGTTCAGAAAGGGGCTGTAAGGGGGAAGGAAAACCTTTTATGAAGTGCTGGTTGATGGTGAACCACATATCAGGACAACATGCTGAAAGGTCACATTGTCCCAAACTATGACATACACTCAACAAAAATATAAACGCAACACTTTTGGTTTTGCTCCCATTTTGTATGAGATGAACTCAAAGATCTAAAATTTTTTCCACATACACAATATCACCATTTCCCTCAAATAATGTTCACAAACCAGTCTAAATCTGTGATAGTGAGCACTTCTCCTTTGCTGAGATAATCCATCCCACCTCACAGGTGTGCCATACCAAGATGCTGATTAGACACCATGATTAGTGCACAGGTGTGCCTTAGACTGCCCACAATAAAAGGCCACTCTGAAAGGTGCAGTTTTGTTTTATTGGGGGGGGATACCAGTCAGTATCTGGTGTGACCACCATTTGCCTCATGCAGTGCAACACATCTCCTTCGCATAGAGTTGATCAGGTTGTCAATTGTGGCCTGTGGAATGTTGGTCCACTCCTCTTCAATGGCTGTGCGAAGTTGCTGGATATTGGCAGGAACTGGTACACGCTGTCGTATACGCCAGTCCAGAGCATCCCAAACATGCTCAATGGGTGACATGTGTTGTGTGTTGGGGGGTTTGGCTGGATGTTTTTGTGTTGTTTTCTTTTCTTTGGTCTCCAGGTGGTATGCAAACTGGTTTTTGTCTGTGGAGACGGTGCTGGCAGAAGAGTCCTTCACCCTCATCAGCATTATTAGCTGCACCTGTGGAGGATGTTCACGTGCAGGCCTACTGACTCGCAGCACCTGTGGATGATGCTCACGTGTAAACTTAAAGACTTTCAGCTGAAGCAGATAATGAGATGGCGTTCTGCATTTAAGCCATGAGTGGTTCAAGCAGAATTGCCGGGAACTCGACCTTGTGACGTTCGTTTGTGAGATGCTGAGGACCGTGCCAGGGTTTGACACATCGTGCCTGTGAAGGAGGACGGGTGAGGGACACATGCTGTCAGCACACATCAGAGGTAATTATTGTCTGCATGATCAACAGCTCTGTTGACTTACCTCACCTTTTCATCCTTCACAGAGTCAGTTTGTCGTGTCCACCTGGGGGGTGTTTGGCGGTGAATCTGAGTCCAGAAGCGTCGGGGCTTCGATCCTTTTGGGCGCTGGAGAGCGTGCCGTCCTTCACTCCGCCAGACAAACTAAATATTTATGTTGTACACTAATTATTGCACTGGAGGGGAAATAAAATCGTTTTGTTTGTGGAACCGCTTTCTGGTTATTTAGCGCTGGGTTCGGTCAGACGTTGGTCCGTTCCTCAACCTGCGTCTGCACATAACAACATGTCCGGTGAGTATGCCGGCCATGCAAGAACTGGGACATTTTCAGCTTCCAAGAATTGTGTACAGATCCTTGCAACATGGGGCCGTGCATTATCCTGCTGCAACATGAGGTGATGTTCTTGGATGTATGGCACAACAATGGGCCTCAGGATCTCGTCACGGTATCTCTGTGCATTCAAAATGCCATCAATAAAATGCACCTGTGTTCTTCGTCCATAACAGACGCCTGCCCATACCATAACCCCACCGCCACCATGGACCACTCGATCCACAAAATGACATCAGAAAACCGCTCACCCACACAACGCCACACACGCTGTCTGCCATCTGCCCTGGAGGGTGTGAACCGGGATTCATCCGTGAAGAGAACACCTCTCCAATGTGCCAAACTCCAGGGCAGGCGTTTCTGACAGTTTGTGCAGAAATTCTTTGGTTATGCAAAGCGATTGTTTCAGCAGCTGTCCGAGTGGCTGGTCTCAGACGATCTTGGAGGTGAACATGCTGGATGTGGGCTGGTGGGCTGGTCCTGGGCTGGTGTGGTTACACGTGGATGTACTGCCAAATTCTCTGAAACGCCTTTGGAGACAGCTTATGGTAGAGAAATGAACATTCAATACACGAACAACAGCTCTGGTTGACATTCCTGCTGTCAGCATGCCAATTGCACGCTCCCTCAAACCTTGCGACATCTGTGGCATTGTGCTGTGTGATAAAACTGCACCTTTCAGAGTGGCCTTTTATTGTGGGCAGTCTAAGGCACACCTGTGCACTAATCATGGCGTCTAATCAGCATCTTGATATGGCACACCTGTGAGGTGGGATGGATTATCTCAGCAAAGGAGAAGTGCTCACTATCACAGATTTAGACTGGTTTGTGAACAATATTTGAGGGAAATGGTGATATTGTGTATGTGGAAAAAGTTTTAGATCTTTGAGTTCATCTCATACAAAATGGGAGCAAAACCAAAAGTGTTGCGTTTATATTTTTGTTTAGTGTATATGGGATGCAGTGCTGCTGATCCAGCTGCCCAAATGTCATCACTAATGATTCTTCTTGGTCTTCCTCTTCCTCTTCCTTCTTGTCCACCACCTCTCACATGAACTCTTCCTTCTCTGCCTCTCTTTATGTTTCTGTCCATTGTAGATGGAAGCATATGTGGCACCTGTGCACTCTGGACCGGCTTTTATCCTGCTCAATTTGTCTGATCATATCATTAGAAATGTGTGTTCAGTTGTGAGTTGTGTGGAAAAGCTGACAGCCGTGTTGGAGTTGTGTTCACATTTTGTTGCCTGTGTTTAGAGGTTTGCAACAGAAGTGTATCACGGTGTGAAATGTGTTTAGTGATTGGGAATGTGTTTAAGGTTTAGCAAAAAAGAACAGTTGAGTTTTGCAAATTGTGTCTGAGTGCCTGAACAGTGTTTACCACCCACCTCATTTTGGCTTGTCAGTATCTCACAAATAAAAAGTGAAATTTCCCATCGATGGGATATACAGGCTTAGAAGGGGTTAATGTTTGGCCAAAAAAGTGTTTGATTCGAATAATGACTTTGGGCCACTGAGAATTTGGTTCAGAGAATGACGTTTAGTGTTTTAGCAACTGAGAAAAACTGTAAATTCAAATGTCCACAAAATCCAATCAAACTTCAAAATCAAACTTTGTGAGGCAATAGTGAGTGCCAGTCTGCAGCTCACTTTCAAATATGAGAGTGATTGGGGCACATTTGATTAAGATATATTGTAAAATATACATTAAATAGGGTTTTCAATGTTAAATTTAAATGACCACAAAACTGTAAGTCGATAAAGGATACCACCCAAACAGTCTCAAATATGAAAGAAACTTGATAATTTTTTGGTAAATGTGTTTACAGTAAACATTTCCAGTTAACTATATGCCCTGGATGCTATATGTCCTAAATTATTTTATGTAGTGTCTAACGAATGCTGTTTGGTGAATATATTTTTACTTGCTGTGTGTATGATCTTAACACACTGTTTGTTTTTGAACACAGAATAACTAATTTTGAGGTGATAATTTGATTTTGATAGAAAAATCTGGGGTTTTGTGACTGTAGTTTTAATTTTGGATTTCTGTTTACTCGGGAGGAGCTCGGAGTCGAGCCGCTGCTCCTCCACGTCGAAAGGAGTCAGTTGAGGTGGCTCGGGCATCTTTTCCGGATGCCCCCTGGACGCCCCGCTGGAGAGGTGTTCCGGGCACGTCCCATTGGGAGAAGGCCCCGGGGAAGACCCAGGACACGCTGGAAGGATTACATCTCTCGGCTGGCTTGGGAACGCCTTGGGGTGGGGGAGGTGTGTGTGGATCGGGAGGTCTGGGCGGCTTTGCTTGAGCTGCTGCCCCCGCGACCCGACTCTGGATAAAGCGGAAGAAAATGGATGGATGGATGGATTTCTGTTTAAGGTTATGAGAAAATGGGTGGAGGTTTCAAGAAATGTGTTCCAACAACTGTAAAAACTGTATTATTATTAATTTATTTACTATAATTCTGTTATTTATTTTATTTTCATTTACAGGGTTGTGCCTTCCTGGCTACAGTTGGGGGAATTTCCACAGTGTCTTTTCACATAATAGCAGGATAGTACCAGCTGAACACTTTGTCCGCAAATGTGTCATCATTTCAGCCATGAGGAGCGTTAGACATGTGTAAGAGTTCTGCACATCATTCATGGACAAATCAGCAGATCCTTGCGTCTGCAAAAGCTGTACTCAACATTCACGAAAGTGCCGAACGGCATTCGAGCTGCATTCACGTGATATGTATGCAGACATCTTCGCCATAAGTCTATGCAAAATACAGACTGACAGTCAGACGACATGCACTGATGTGTCATTTGCACCCCTTCAGTGAGATACCAACTGCGAATTTGTTGCTCATTTTCATGTTTGGTCATTAATTTGCATCTCCAACTACTAATTTCCAACAGTAGCAGCCCAGTGAGATAGGGCCCTAAGGTGTATTTGAAGAGTATTCAGACAAACAATAAAGCAAAAAATAAATGCACAGCATAGAAAAACAATAGCTTCATTATTTCATAATTTTTCCATTCTGGTATCTTTTTTTTTTTTCCCAGTCTTTCAATTTCACATTTCCAACAAATGGGGCCACTGGAATAAAAAGTCTGGTTTTGGGGGGAAATGACAAGTTTTACAAGATTAGAAATACTTAAAAGTTCCCAAACATGCCAAAATTCTCCCAGCCTAGAGAACACTGTTGAGTTTTATGTAAAATAAAAGTCCAAATTAAGTTTTATTGAACTCACAAACAAAACTTTACAATATTAATTAAAACAAAAAATAAAGTAAAAGCTCCACCCTACATTTTTCTGCCCAGTGTCCACCATTTCTCTCCATTCTTGAGTTCAGTTATGAGTGCAGTTATCATTTTTGCTGCTAGGAACTGTATGGATAACACAATCCATGACTGAAAAGTAATAAACTTTGCTTGAATCACCATGGAAGGACAACAATCACGCTATCCGTGGAAGCTATCATGTTGTTGTCTGGCGGTGATCACGTGAGCAAGCTGCGCTCTTTCACTGGCTGATAAGGGCAATATATCATTTATTACACTGGTAGCATTATAAAACGGTTTTTGCTGGCTCTTTATTTCAATTGCATTTTTCTAAAAACCTGCAGGAATTCATGACTCTCAAGCAGATTTGGATTCAGCTTGAAGAAATCTCTAAAGTAAGTAATTAGTTTTTAATTCTCAGAGGTGACACGAAAATTGTTTTCTAAGCAGAATAATCAGGGATGTTTCCTCACCTAAGGTTGTTTGTCAGTTTACAAAATTTCCACAGCTGTTGCTGGTTTTAATGTATCTTTTACAATTGTCACTGCAAGGAATATTTTGTTGTATGTGCCGTGCATTAAGAGTAGGAGGCATAAAGCCATACCCATCTTGGATTTGCCGTCCTCGTACTTAGTGCGCTGCAGGACATGATGGACGATTCTGCTTCTGGTGGAATTTGAGAAGAAGGTCTCTCTGTTGTTGATGGTGAAGCTGGGAGAACACAGCATTAATTATGTATTAATGTCAAATCGCGACTCTTAATGAGAGCTAATGCAATGATACTGGCGAGTTCATTCAAGCTTGTGTTATTTCTAAAAAAGTCAAAGCAGACAAGCAGAGGAAGTGTAGAAACGTTTCACTGACAAAGGTGATTAGATGATGCCTTTCATCAAAACATGCTTTGAGGATGAAAAAGCAGAAGCAGTAGGGGAGCACTGGATCATTACTCAGACCTTGAATGCTGCTTTTTTTAATATCACTTTCATGACCAAATTGTATTTGTCATTCTGTTATTTGACTAAAAGTTATGAAGACATCATGGTGCAAAACTCATGTCCTGGTCTCTAAAGTTCACATCCTTGGGACATGAAGAAGAAATGTGAGTAATAAAGGAAACTGTGGACACAGCGGAGGATAAATACCAGACAGCACTGCTGGCTGTAATGTGCACATGTATGCGCCCTGTGGGATGAGTTACACTGTTTGTCCTTACTGGTGCAGGCGTGCTCGGCTGAATGGGGCTGTGTAGCAGTCGGTCTCCTCCAGATCAGGCAAAGCCTCTTTGTCCAGCTTCATGGGATTTCGGGGCAGCCAGCTTTTTATCTGACAGTATCTCAGATGAAACCTGTTGCAAGAACAGGCAGAGGATCAGGATTACTGGCACAAGTGTTCTTTTTTTCACCAATGTTACCCTGACAGCCAACCACTACAACCCTACAACCAACCGCTATCTTTCTTCTAAAACAGCCAACACAAGACAACCCTCTTTCAAATTTGCATTTTGTGTGTTTCATGAGTCTGAGAGTCAGTAATCTTGGATGACAACAGAGAACAACTTTGTCATGAAGACAAAGGAATAATTCCATTTATTATATGGCTATGACAGTAGTCGCGGTCCAATTGGCTGATTTCCGGTTTGATATTTTCCCATATTAAACCGCTACCATGACAATTGTTCCAGATCGCACATGAGATTTGTGACTTTGTTTACACTTTTCACGGCACAAAACAAAAAGCAAACATAGAAAATGGAGGAATTAAGAGCAAATGAGCTTGATGTAGATGTGCAAAATGAAAACACAGCTCCAAACAGTCAAGAACAGATTGAAGACCGTTACAAACCAGAAAGCTAAAAATATTAGAAAAACCACGTCGGACATGAACATACTCCATAAATATTTAAACGGCATCAGAAAAACACACAGACTGAAAGCTTACCAGCTAACGACCGGACCATCTGTTAGCAAGTTCTTCATGGAGGTGAAGAAAGCAAATGGGTCTGACTACAAGCCCAAAACCGTCAGCTGCTTACATACTCGTTACACTCGGCCCATGCAAAAAACACTGAGGTCTGATATTAACTGACCTCACACTTAGTTAATAATCCTTTAATACAGTGAGGCAAATGAATATTTGATCCACTGTCGATTTTGCAAGTTTTCTGACTTACAAAGAACGGAGAGGTCTGTCATTTTTATCGTAGGTACACTTTAAGTGTGAGAGACAGAATCTAAAAAAAAAAAAAAAAATCGCATTGTGTGATTTTAAAATAATTAATTTATACCTGATTTTGTATAACATATTTTCACTCACATCGGAGAAAACATCCTGTCCCACAATACATTTCCATTAAAAAAAACCCTCGTATGTAAAGGACAGAGCAGTCTGGACGTGACTAGTCGCAACAGAGGTACAAAATGAAGTTCAGCACTGACACTAGCCAATTTGAGGAAAGTGGGTACCCTTGATTAAAAGCCCGGGCATTTATTTTTTTCAAACCGTGCTCAGACCTGGCCCCTAAACGAGGCCGGGCACAATCTAAGGCGATTATTAACAAAATGCTGCTTGCTGCCTGCACTGTAATATGGAGTTAACACAAACTTAACACCATATTATCTCTGGGTGTGGCAAACCAAAGACAACCACTTTAAATCAGAACCCTCTGTGTGTCTGCAAACCCTCTTCATAGCCTGGTTGAAACAACAGAGACCGCAAAGGTTGTGATTGGTCACTTTTCTGGTTTCAATCATTCCTCTCCCATCATATTTTAAAAGTTTTTGCAGTGTGCATGCCGATTACATTCGATCATGGATAAAATAGTGGAACGCTTGGCAGAAAAGTCTGCAAATGTGACCAACTTTACAACACAGAGTTGAAAAACTACAAAGACACTCAAATGGCCCACAATTTGTGGAGGGAAATTGCACGCACTGCAACGTTGGTTTGGAGGTTGATAATTTATCAAGAAGCAGAACTCGCTGAGGGACAGACTGATCCATAAAAAGCCAATATTCCTGCGGTAAATTACATTAAGACACCCATCAATGTAACAAACAACTTCGAAAGGGTCACGTGCATGTCAGCGTCATTGCATGGCCACGGAGGTATGGAGTTGTAGAAGCATGAATCACGCTTTAGGATTTTAAGGTACCACTCCGCAACGGACTTAGAAAAAAACAGTGAGTTGACTGAATGTAATCCTTTTAATGCACCTAATGCCCAGTGCTTTTTAAAGGCGGGCGTTTATTTTTTCAGATGAAGGTTTGGCCCAGTCATTAAATGAGGCAGGCCCCTATTCAAGGTCAGGCATTTAATCAAAGAAATACATAAGCCTAATTGGTGCTGGGGATTCTCCGTAGATCGTTTGGCGCCTCCTGACTGTGACTAATCCTTTACATGCATATAACGGATTTTGTCCATTTTATACGTATGGCGGATTTCAATGTTAATGGACAAAATTCACTGGTCCACCTGAATCCATTATATGTGAGTTTTACTGTATATAAACACACACACACACCCTTTCTGGGATGCATGTCCTTTAAAGTGATAACAGGGCTTCTTAATGTAACAAGATAAGATGCACGTGCATGTAATCCAAAGTCAATGGTTCAAAATCACGCTCTTAAATTTTGTTTACTTTTCATATAAAACAAACAGCAGGATTTCCTTTCAGCATCTTGTTCAACTGGTTCTTGTGCCATCACAGCTTGAGATATAACTTTGGAGTCCTTGAAATCAAAGCTCCAGTGCTTTTGCTAAAAATAGCACAGCGACAGTCCTGTTCCATTTATCAGACTGACAGATTAAATGGCTCACATATTTTACAGGCGAACGCAAACAGTGTGGGTGAGTTACAGTATTGTGGGTTAAAAAATGTGCCAGATTCTCATGAGAAAATGTTAATTAACAACAAACACAACAATGCCTGCTTTTGTTTTATGCATAACAAAATGTAATACTGGACATTACCTAACAATTAGACATGTTGGTATTGGCTGACCAAAAACTAACTCCATTCACTGCAGCAAATCATACTGCAGGCAGATGATGACTTTTCATTTTAACATACTAATACCATACTCTGTAAATGTGGAGTATTTGCACATAGTCAGTGTAGAGGCTGTCTTAATCCTGAACTACTTAATAATTCCTCTGAGGCTGACAGATGACAGTGGCGGTTTCACTCATGCTGCTATGCTAAGTGACTGATATCTTCAATCACCACCCAAAACTTGCATTACTGCTCAAGCCTTGCAGCTGTGCTCCTCATGAATTTGATCATAGAAACTCAAGCATCCACCTTCTTGTCCCCAGACAACAAGGGAGGAAAAATGATCACATGCTTCAAATCGACTTACCTGCCCAAAGTTTTGCTCTTCCAGTCTGTAAAGTAGCATTTTTTCCTTAGAAAGAAATAAACAAGTTAGAAAAACTGTATAAACTAGTTAAAGTCTGAAGGTGCTGAAGGCAAAAGCATACTTCATCTGATGGTCCAGTTGGATTGTCAGAATCCCTGTCAGACAAAATCTATAACCAGAGGCACACTAATCCTGCATGTTGTTTGGCCAGGTATGTTAGTAAGGTGTGAACTTTTATATTACGAAGCATCACTTACACAATAGTTGATGTCCTAAAACAACTTCTTTCACACAGTGTTAACTCTGGTCACCATTTCTTCAGACTGCATGGGACATATCTTACACCTGGTGCAAAGCAGTGCACAACCCAATACAAGAGTGTCTGCTAATTTCCAACAAATGAAGTTGTCATTTTTACAGCCAGTGGTGCCCTGTTTTCTGAAGAGCAGTTCCCCTTGTACTCCTGTGTGTTTGGTGTTAAAATGAGGTGTGGCTGGGCACAGAGCTGGCATGTTGATGCAGTCTGTCAATAGAAAGTATTTGTATCTTAGACCATCAAAAATGTGGACACATTGTTTAGGCTAAAAGAAATTCATGGGATTGTTTGTTTCATTGAATCCCTGGCCTGTATGTCTTTATATACACTGATCAGGAATAGTGTCACTACTTGGCTGTTTTCAGTTGGACAGTTTCATGTGACAGTTCTAATTTAACAGGAGCAGCGAACACAAAGACACAAACACAGCACAGGGAGTCTCTGTCTATCTTTGTCTTAAGGACATGCAGTTACTCATTGCGTCGTGACACAAACAGACACAGACTTGCTGTGTCTCTCTCTGTCCGCTGCTCCTGTTAAATGACTTAAGTTGAAAGTAGCATGTGGACACGCATACTTTACACTATTCTCCTTTGTTGACTGAGACATCTTGTCGCTTCTGTTCCTGCAGTGTTTATTTTTAGCTGCCCGCTCCTGCTCGCAGCAAAGTTCTGACCACCCACTCCCGCGAGATTTGTGTTGGGTCCCCCAGGACCCAGTGGGACCCAATCCCAATGCGGCCCTCTAGTCTAAAGTCCAGTGATGTCTAGCTGTACAGAGTGCAAAAGTCAGATGCCCATAAGCAAGTTCTCAATGTATGTACACTCTGCTTCCCTGCACATACCTTTGATAGTCAACTGCAACAGTGTAATATTAATATGACAGTGTATTGTAGCCATTGTTAACCCCCAAAACGTGAATCAGTTGCAAATCATGAATTATCCACAAACCATTAATTGAAAAACATGAATACTGAACAATTATCTCCCAAAACATGAACGCGAGTCTCACAAAACGTGAATATCATTCATGATATATATGTTTTTTCAATTTAAGTAGTTTATGGATTTCAGTTTACAGATCAATTACTCCAGGAAATCTTGATCGCAAACCCTATCACCGCAAAAATGACTTTTTTTGGCAGCTGGGGGGGGTGTCACGACAGCCAGTGAGGTGGGGAGGTGATCCAAGCACGCTCTTGCTTCTGGTGTCAAGTGCCCGACCCCGCTGGACGTGTCCCGCTCCGGGGACAGTTTAACTGGGAGAGTCCATCTGTCAAACTCACAGAGGACAGAAACCTCCCCCTCCGGTAAACAGCTCAATAATCTTAAGAGAAACATTGCAGAAAAACAAACAACACTAGTTTCGAACCTCTGGAAGGTAGACAACAAGCTACAACCATATTTTTATCTATATGAGCCGTCGTCTGAGCTGGAAAAATACCATTGATCTGAACGAGCAGCCGGCTGAGAAACGGAAGCTGAGGGACCGTCTACAAAGTGCAAAAACGACAAGACACCAGAAAAATATTCAGTAAGTTCAGGTGTGGTTTCACCAAATTGACTGAACACATCAATGGTCTCCTGCTGATTATACTACAGCACTCAGTTTGGAAAAATATGCAAAAATTTAATTTTAGTGATTTTGTTTTTATCATTAAAATAAGTCATAAAATGAGCAATAAAATTCAGTAAAATTACAAAACAAATAAATAAATAAATAAAATAATGGAGTAGGAGAGAAGGAAAAAGATCTTTCTCTCCCAGTGACAGAATATACATTAAAAAAACACAATAAAAGTGAAATGAATATAACAATTCAACAAAATAGGAGTAAACACGTATATCCTCACCTTGCTGCTTCACAAACAACATGGATGGCAACAAAGAAGAAGGGGAAAAATATGAGCTTCCATACTGGTGTCTACAGGACCCCCCGAACACACACAGATCAATACCTTCTTTTTTATTACCACCACCTACTTGAACACAAACTGGGAGTTATCAGAATTCTGCAACATTGGGCTGATAACATCCCAACAAGGGCCCGAGCTCAAGAAAAGGAACACCAACACCTAAAGGACAAGCTGGAATTTTGTGAATATCCTAACCAGACCATTGTGACAACAGCCACAAAAACCAGAAGGAATACCAACACTGAAGATGATGAAGAAGAACAAAATTGAATAAATTAGTTAATATTTATTAATAATTCATTGCAATTTCAGAGAAACTCAGGAGGATTTTCAACGAACACATCCTGTATTTTTCAAACCCAGCAACACCATCAGACAGAAAAGTGGTTAATCCTAAAGACCGCACACCACACACCCACAAAAGCAATGTGGTTGTGTCGATCAGTGCAGTGAGGAGTGCAATGAGTGCTACATCAGAGACACCAAACAGCCACTCAACAAATGAATGGCTCAACACAGGAGGGCCAGTTCCTCTGACCACGACTCAGCCGTTTACCTGCATCTGACACAACTTTGAAGAGAACAATGTTCATATTTTAGACAGGGAAGATGGTTGTTTCAAAACGGTGTCAAGGAAGCCATCTTTGTTAAAGTGATGAAAAAAGTCTAATCAGAGCTGGGGGGGGGGGGTCCAAGTAAAATTCTGTCCTTTCATTGATACCACAGAGACTCAAAGATCATCTTCACCTCTCCTCAAATGGGTTCTTTCACCTCTCCTCAAATGAAACTTCAGTAGCTACTCACACCTGGTGACCAGTGACTGTCATTACATCACTGTGACACCAGTGACCCCATAGAGGATAAATATTTGAGTCTTTCACTTTTCCAACCAGAACTGATGAAGCTTTTCTGGATGAAGAGTGAAACGTCTTCAAGGAACTTAAAAAGTTCAAATGACCTGACACAAGCCACTTGGAGTGATTGTGATTCATTGCATCCGTTCCACATTGCCCTAAAACTGCAGTTGCAGTCCCACGGGTGTGCAGGGGGCAACCAGGAGCCATGGCAGTGCCACAGGGCAAACAGCACCCCTGCTGCAGTGGGAGGAGACATCCAAATTGGAACCAGGAGACAAGACGCGACAACAGGGACCACAAACATAGAGGAAGCCAACCTCCAGTCCCAACACCAGAGAGGGCCCAAGGACCTACAAAGAACCCAGGCCAATGCTCACCCCCTTCCACCAGGACAATGTTGGTCCCCACACCAGACCCAATGGGGGGAACCTTCCAGCCACCAATATCTGAAGACACATTTATTCACGCTACTTCTGTTAATGTACAAGACAGCAACCATGAATATTTCATTACAAAAGTGAAAAAACCCACATCATCTGCCAAATGTATCTGCCAGTCTCCTCGTGCTATATAATCCTTTCTGCAAGGTTATACGGTTTCATCTTAGCGCGAGTGGCAGCTGTCAAACACCAACTGAGAATGCAATGTGCCCGTAGGAGCTTCATCAGGTGAAGTATGCTGCTGCCTCGAATGTGGCTATACTAAAATGCAAAATGGAGAGGAAATGGGGCGAAATGGCGCCTGATAATCATGAAATGGGGGTAAAATGTAACGAAATGGGGCAGACTGACACAGACTGACTCCAAATATGATTAAATATGATTCAATAAGCACTTTTATTTAATTATTTTTAAGCGAAATGGAGTGACATGGGGACTGATAATAATGAAATGGGGGTAAAACGTTACGAAATGGAGCAGACTGACCCGTTGACTGAAGTTTCATCTCTTGAACACCAGATGGCGCACCTGCTCCTACAACATGTACTGAGCGCATTTCACAAAAAACAAAAGCCAAACACTAAATAAAAGTATTTATTTGGAGTCGGTCTGGTTCACTCTGGTCCATTTCGTTACATTTTACCCCATTTCTTGATTATCAGTCCCCATTTGGCCCTACTTCGCTCAATTTCGTTAGTATGGCCCCCTCGAATGTCTCATTTTACAGATTTATTCTCATTTTCAAACAGTAGTTACCTAAATGGCATTCTGATGTTCATCTGCTCTGCGTATTTGCAAAGCGCATCCCAAGGAGTGTGGACCTTCACAAACATGATGTCGTTGTTGGTCAAGGAGGGCTTTCAAATAAAAAAGGAAACAAGTGTTTTGGCTAGAAATTGAGAGAAACTGACAGTCAGCTTTGGAGTCAAACCAGCTTCAGAGCTTGATCCTTTACCTCCTTCTCCAGCATCAGACCCTCAGCACGCAAATTCTTCTCAAACGTGCACCTCTTTTCTACCTGCAGACTGGACTTCTTATAAACCAGGATGTAGTCAATACGCTTCTTCCCATCTCGGAAATAGAGTCCAGATGAATCAGGTATATTCTTTCCCTGCAGCAACAAAGATTTTCTTAACAGCCATGGTGTCAATAACTGCTAATATACAAGGCATACCTTGAATTAAAGATATTTAAGATAAGACTTTATTGATCTCACAGTGGAGAAATTCACATTACATCAGATCTTAAAAAAACACACAAGATTGGTGCGAGTAGAGGAAAATGTGTATCAAACAGCGTGTGCAAGGATAAGCAATAATAATAATAACACTGGTAACAATACAATAAAATAAGAAAATGAGGTAGAAATAGAATGTGTATATATATATTATATATATTTACATTAATACTTAAACTTTTCACATCTAAAGCAATTAATTGCCTACTAATTCTAATAAAATTCTTCATCTGTCCAGCAAATAGTCAATAATAACTAAGTTAAAATTGCTGAGTGAGCACAGCAACACCACCTTCATTTCCAAGTACCTGGGATACTGAGAAAATGTTGCACAGGCTGTCAAACAGTCAACTTCACGAAGATTAAACTATCTCACAGTTATACGAGGTCTGTTAGAAAAGTATCCGACCTTATTATTTTTTTAAAAAACCATATGGATTTGAATCACATGTGATTGCGTCAGACAAGCTTGAATCCTCGTTCGAAAAATTAATATGGCTTTCAGGGACAAGTTTATGGGGATTAAACAGATTACGGGGTGTTACTGCCGCTTTAAGGACTGCCCACAACTGCTGAGAGCGCGGCGCGCTCCCAGCCCCCATCGACAGGCTGACACCCTGCTGGAACAACCAGATCATTTCCAACGTGAAGGCTTTGTTGATCCGGGACCTCGTCTGACTTTCACAAAAAGGCAAAAGATGTGGACATCAGCACTTTTTCCGGCACATTCCACCGTTACAGGAGCTTTTTTCAAGGAAAGAAAAGTGGAGGGACGCGCCACGGCTCCGTTCATTACGTGGGACAAAACCACCTCGGTGTTGGTCTCTCAGGACGGCTTTCAGGTGGATTTCAGACGGATTCCGGTTGCTTTCCAGTCGTGTGAATATCCGATTGTGATTGTGCATGAGCTGGACATGCCAGAACATGTCCCGTGAGGCTTCATCACGGCGTTGCTTTGCGCCAAGCGGCTGCACCGCGACGCGTGGTGGAGCAGCTTCTCTTTCCATGACAAAAACTCCTGTAACAGTGAAATGTGCCGTTCATTTTTAAACTGGATGCTGTCTTGATCCGGAAAAAGTGCTGATGTCCACATCTTCTGCCTTTTTGTGAAAGTCAGACGAGTTCCCAGATCAACAAAGCCTTCACATTGGAAATGATCTGGTTGTTCCAGCAGGGTGTCAGCCTGTTGATGGGGGCTGGGAGCACGCCGCGCTCTCAGCAGTTGTGGCAGTCCTTAAAGTGGCAGTAACACCCCATAATCTGTTTAATCCCCCCCCAAAAAAATCGTCCCTGAAAGCCATATTAATTTTTCGAACGGTGTCCACCTGGAGGTCTCTCACAGTTTCTGGAAAAAAATTGATGCAGCAAAGCTCCAAATCGTTCAGACATTTATTCGCAATAAAAAATAGACGAGAGGGGTGGACCACACCTCACTCAAAGTCTGCTCACAGGCGAATGACGCAACTGACAGGCATGAAAAAACTCACGCATGCGCACGAGGGTTCAAGCTTGTCTGACGCAATCACACGTGATTCAAATCCATATGGTTTTTTTAAAAAAATAATAAGGTTGGATACTTTTCTAACAGACCTCGTATATTAGCATGTGGCCAGATGTTTGACCTTGTCTTTAGAGATTGATTGATGAGCAATCTGAAACCAAAATCAAATCAATTTCTATCCATACACCCAATATAACGGTGTGTGTGTGTGTGTGTTTGTGTGTGTGCGTGTTGTGTGTGTGTGTGTGTGTGTGTGTGTGTGTGTGTGTGTGTGTGAGTGTGTGTGTGCATTTGTTTTCTTTGTTTTTACAGGTATACATAACACTGAGACAAGCAAAAAGCTGGAAGCAGTTTGAAATGATTTTCTTGATAAATTATTAAGTATACCCAAAATAGCTATCAGTAGTATATCAATGGCAAAGAGTGTGATGTAACACTGTGAAATGTGTGTAATTCTTTAGAATAATTAAAGTGTGGTACCTGCAGTGAATGTGAACGGGCCTCTAATGTCGCTCGAGTAACAGACTTCTGTTGCAGGAATGGCTCATCTGTTCTCGTTTCACACACGCTCACTTCAGACTCCTCCACGTAGTGATCCTTATCATCTTCAACTACACACACACACACACACACACACACACACACACACACACACACACACACACACACACACACACACACACACACACACACACACACACACACACACACACACACACACACAGAGTTACTGAGCTGTCGCAGTAGTAATAACTTGGTGCTCAAATCAACATTTTAATTACTTCAAATGTAAACTGTGAAATTTGATCTGATTAAAAACAAGCTGTTTGAAAACAGGTGCTCTCCTGAGTGCTTTCAGGTTTCAGCTGTAATTGCGTTCAGTCAGTTGAAGGAAAGCCAGTCGTGCATCCTTCCCTCCTGAACTTCATGCATCCTCCAGGTGGAGACACAATAACAATTTTGCTAAATCCACACTGTGAGGCAGCAAAACAAACCAGATTGTGAGAGAAAATTGCTTTCTAAAGCTCCCAGAAGTGGAGTATTTTTGGAAACATATTACATTTACTTTCCCACCTGCAATAAAAACAATTTAGCATTGCTGGCTAATTCTTAACTAGCTAACCTAGATAGCTACTCAAGAGTGCATATAGGGCAGCGCGGTCTCGTTTGAACCCTGCGTGATGTCGCGGGATTTGACCACTTATGGGGACCGCTGGTCCTGTTGAGCAATATATGCACAGCATAACTTCACATGGAAAAATGGTGTAATGTTTTGTTTTCGGCTGCAATCACTGCATCAATGTGTTTTTTTTCTTTCGGTTCCCAGTGGAGAAGGGAAGACGAGGCAAATGGGAGACGTTGTGTCGGTAAATGTTAGCTTACACAACTAACCAGAGTAGCTCCATTCATTTGCCCACCAAACTGCCTCGACATGTTTGAGCTCCAGGTCATAAAAAAAAAAAAAAACGCAACACATGTCCACTTTTCCACCGCATCATCACTTTTTCTTTGCATTTTCACTTTGTTTGCATCTAATTTGCCCAAAACCTCAGAGAAAATGCTGTGTTTTAGTCCCCGGAAGTAGAGTAATGATGTCATATGTGTCGTATTTTACACCTTTAGTGCCCGCCCTCATAGTGGGGCGGCATAGCAAAACAATTGTGCATTCTGTTATAAAAGCATCAAATTTGGCACACATATTCTAAATTAACTATTGTTTCTTTTCAGATATAGAGACATCCTGGACCACTAATGACCTACAGGAGTCAAAGAATTACACAGAAGTCAAAATTATAAAATGCACCAGTCATGTTGAAAACTACACTACATTATTTGTCTGATCATAACAATTCCAAAAAGGTATAGTTTGGACTATCTATGACTGAATGTTGTGGAGTTATGGGGTAACAACAGCAAAAATGGTGACAAAGGTTCAGTTTCAGTTTGTACAGGGGTCAAAAGTTAAAGTTGCTTCAGTTTTGGTAAAGAGTGATGTAAATTATTGGTTGACCTAATAGGATTAATAAATGGAATAGTTTTGACTGTGCTGAATGCTTGGTCTCCAAAGTAAAGGTCAAACAAGGTTGACGTCCATTGGATTCTATGACTTATGACATATGTTACCCCATAACATGATGACTAAACTTGACAGATGGGGCAAATTATTCCTTTTAAAAATGCTATTAACTCAAAAAATAATTTGCATCTTTTTTTTTTTTCTTTTTTTTTTTTTTTTACCAAAATTGGAGCAACTTTAACTTTTGACCCCTGGACAAACTGAACCTGACCTTTGTCACCATGTTGCTGTTTTTACCCTAGAAACTCCATAACATTCAGTTACAGATAGTCCAAACTATACCTTTTTGGAATCGGTATGATCAGACAAATAATGTGGTATAGTTTTAACCATGATTGGAGCATTTGTAAATTTGACTTCTGTAATTATTTATTGACCCCTGCTGGTCATTCGAGGTCAACTCCATGATGTCATCATATCTGAAAAGAAACATCAGTTAATTTGGAATATGTGTGCCAATTTCTATGCTTTTATCACAAAACGTACAATTGTTATGGAAATTTTAGCAAAGCTGCACCACTATCAAACAAGACCAATTGCGCTGCCCAGTTGCTGCCAAAAAACAACAGGCCCTGGACACAAACAATATTCCAAACCTTCAAAGAACATTTAAAGTAGAGCACACTTGCCCAAAATGGCTTTCGTATGCTTTTAAAAAGGCATTCAGAAGACCCAAATGGATCAGTTATAGATGTTACCTCCAGTTAGTTTGTTTACTGCTGACATCATGTCTTGCTTGTCCTTTAAGAAAAACTTTACAAGTATGTAACTCATATATTACAGCAAACAACAAAATAAGATAAAGCTCAGGCAACCTAAATAACAAAATTAAAAAATAAAAAATACTTTGTGGTTCCCTCTGTAAGGCAGAATCTATCTTGTTTACTATTAGCCAAACTAGCTAACATACTTGTTAGCTAGTTTGTTGTTGGACTTCTTGTTTGTTTGTTTGTTGGACTTCTTGCTGGTCTTCAAGACATTCCACCACTCATGAACGAATTGAATGAATTTATTCGGCACACGCACTCAAAAAAGCAAAGAAAACTCATAAAGAAGACAATTTAACAACATATCCATGTGCCCAAACAGGTGTAGGCAGAAGCAAAAGCTTACAACTGATGATCCAAGTTACTTCCAAGTGACTTCTTCAATTTTTATAAGTGAAGGAGTCACTTAGATCAGTGGTGGCTGTTATTAATACTGTGACCATAGGACCTTCGTGGCCCTCTACATCCCGCTACATATCTCCCCACCATTTTTGACTTCGGCCTGAAGTCACAGGTGCATTTAAGCATGTTCTGTGATTACCCACTCCTGTCGTGATGCCAGATTGTGACCGTAGGACCTTCTGTGGCCGGGACGGTGGTGGGATCGAACCCCGATGGCTCGCACTAAAGACCATTCCTCTACAGGTCAGCCAAAGGGGAATTACCCGTTACCCAAGCTAGTGGGAACGCCAAGCTAACGGGAACGTTTTTTCAATCAGGAACCGGGACCTTCATCCTGCTACAATACAAATGATAACTATTACTGATCTTACATTGAGGAAGGACGCCCACACCACCATGAATCACCTGTATCCAAAAGGTGCAACAGAAGCCCCAGAATCACAACTAAATGATGGGGAATTTGAGGCATCAGGGAAAATGTTTGAAAGTAAGAAGCTTTAATCCAGAATATAATAAAGAACATTTACTCACTGGGACACAGAAGAAGTAAGTCCTATATAGCCCATTAGTGCCAGTACTTATCCACAGATTCCATAGCGTCAAGCGGGTGAGAGACTATGACTCCCTCCGGATGGGACGCAGGTTACTTCCCCAGCTGAGGTTGGTACCCATATACAGCTATGTGGAATAAGATAATGTAGATTAAGTGTCCTTGGACAAGACAAATACAGGTAGCATGAGTGGGATTTGAACCAAGGTCTACATCAATCAATCAATCAATCAATTTTTTATATAGCGCCAAATCACAACAAACAGTTGCCCCAAGGCGCTTTATATTGTAAGGCAAGGCCATACAATAATTATGTAAAACCCCAACGGTCAAAACGACCCCCTGTGAGCAAGCACTTGGCTACAGTGGGAAGGAAAAACTCCCTTTTAACAGGAAGAAACCTCCAGCAGAACCAGGCTCAGGGAGGGGCAGTCTTCTGCTGGGACTGGTTGGGGCTGAGGGAGAGAACCAGGAAAAAGACATGCTGTGGAGGGGAGCAGAGATCGATCACTAATGATTAAATGCAGAGTGGTGCATACAGAGCAAAAAGAGAAAGAAACAGTGCATCATGGGAACCCCCCAGCAGTCTAACGTCTATAGCAGCATAACTAAGGGATGGTTCAGGGTCACCTGATCCAGCCCTAACTATAAGCTTTAGCAAAAAGGAAAGTTTTAAGCCTAATCTTAAAAGTAGAGAGGGTGTCTGTCTCCCTGATCTGAATTGGGAGCTGGTTCCACAGGAGAGGAGCCTGAAAGCTGAAGGCTCTGCCTCCCATTCTACTCTTACAAACCCTAGGAACTACAAGTAAGCCTGCAGTCTGAGAGCGAAGCGCTCTATTGGGGTGATATGGTACTACGAGGTCCCTAAGATAAGATGGGACCTGATTATTCAAAACCTTATAAGTAAGAAGAAGAATTTTAAATTCTATTCTAAATTAACAGGAAGCCAATGAAGAGAGGCCAATATGGGTAGATATGCTCTCTCCTTCTAGTCCCCGTCAGTACTCTAGCTGCAGCATTTGAATTAACTGAAGGCTTTTTAGGGAACTTTTAGGACAACCTGATAATAATGAATTACAATAGTCCAGCCTAGAGGAAATAAATACATGAATTAGTTTTCAGCATCACTCTGAGACAAGACCTTTCTGATTTTAGAGATAGAAGTCCTACATATTTGTTTAATATGCACTTTGAATGACATATCCTGATCAATACATACATATTGGCAGGCCGGCTTCTTATCCACACAGCTACCTGCTCTACACCAGGAAAAAAGCCCAGCCTTTTTAAATGTGCATTTTTTAATATAATAATGGCTTTTCCTTGTTCGACAGCCTTGGAGGTCAAGGTGATGGACTGCTCTCTTAAAGGCTTGCTGTTGTTCATGTTTGGAAAGTGATCCATTTTGCACATTTGAGTTGGCAAGATAGGTAGCCAAGAAACTCAATTATGTAGCAAGATGCACAACCAACAAAATGTAGAACTTCACATTACATTGATGTTTTTCCTTTGGTGGAATCATGACAGAAAATGTATTGGCAGCAATTACAAAAGCCCATGTGAGGAATGATAGTCTCTGTCACACACACACACACCACACACACACACACACACACACACACACACCACACACACACACACACACACACACACACACACACACCACACACACACACACGCATGCACACACCTTTCTCACTTTATTTATCTTAGGGGAGAGATAAATTTTATGTTATTGAACCAGGGGAACATTATTTTCCTAAATGTCACATAACAGACTTAGTAAAGTTGCTTGTGTTCTGCAGCATTCACATTTTACATTATGGTCTTATTTTTTGGAATAACAGAATTGTTGTCAACTGCAGTAGCAGACAGTAAATGGTAATGGCAGAAACAGTAACATTGCAGTGTTAAATAGACTGGCAGTTACTTATTTAGGCGGCATGGTGGATTAGTGGTTAGCAGTGTTGCCTCCCAGCAAGAAGGTTGTGGGTTTGCTTCCTGCCTGTTCCTTTCTGTGTGGAGTTTGCATGTTCTGTGTGGAGTTTGCATGTTCTCCTTGTTAGGCAAACTGGAAACTTCAAATTGCCTATAGGTGTATGTGCGAGTATGACTGACTGAGTTTGTCTGTCTATATGTGGCTCTGCAACAGACTGGGTCCTGTCTAGGATGTACCCCATCTCACGCCCTGTGACTGCTGGGATAGGCTCCGGCCCCGCCGTGACCATTGACTGGATTAAGCGGGTATAGAGAAGCTTTTGCCTCGTATGCATGCAGTAGTTAATTTTCTACAATGTAGGCTACAGTATCTGAACACAGAGTAACAAAATACTTGCAATTAGTCAGACTAGCACAGACATAACAGCGTCAGCCAGTAACTGATTCAGTTGATTTGAAAACATCATGACAATTTCCAGGATCAAGAGTCAGTTGCTGAACATACTAACCAGCCAATACATGGGTACTATGATGTGTCATGCTTGGCCCTGATCGGGGTTTATGCTTGATTTTTTCCCCCCCTTTTCTGTGACCCACCTTCTGCCCCAGCTCTGTTTTATTAGTTATTTATCATGTGTTTATTCTGTTGTATTTTGCTTTGCTACTTTGTTTTTTTGTCACTTGTATTCTTCTACCATGATTCAGTTCCGTTCTAGTTTTGTCCTGCCAGTTTGTGGTTTCATTTTTATCATGAGTTATCACTTGTCGATTTTGGTCCTTTCATTCGTAATATTATCTGTTGTGCTTTTAGGTCGGATTGTTTTCTGTTATCTTGTAGTCTCTGCTTTACTTATATAATATTTATAGTTTGTTGAACCACTTTTCTTTGTCAGTTCTAGTTTAGTTGTGCTTTAGTGCTTATTGTCTTAGTGCTCTCGGATCTGTTTGTATGTAGTCTCTTGTTACTTATTATCTGATGGTTGCTTTTAGTTCTCATGTTCATGCCTTTTCCAATTCCTGTTCATATAGTAGTATATTGTCCTTAATTTCTGTTCTCAGTTGACCTCATTTCCATTTGTTTGTGTTCACTCACACCTTGCACCTGCCATGGTGTCTTCATCTCCTACACTGTGATTCTGTCTGCTTTGTTTTCCTTCACTCACGCTCTCTGCACCTGCTCACGCATCTTTGGTATCTGGGCATCACTCCACTTTGTGCACTCCCTTCCCCACTATCTTGCCCATGGATACTCTTTGTCCACTAGCTATGCCCTTTCCTAGATTGTTCCTCACGAGCACCAAAAGTAACACCCTGCTTCACATCACCCTGATATCGTGAAGTCTCACAGCTCACAGCCAGTTTGTTGACATGTTTGCACACATTCCAGCCTTTTGTATCCAGTCCTGTTTTGCCAAGCCGTGACCGACTGTTGCTCTGGTCACACCATCAACCATGCTTCTTGCCTCACCACTGAACTGCTCGTCCCTCCGACCCCTGCTCGTCCTTGACTGCATCTCTGCCTAATCCTGATTGTACCGCTGCTTAATTACCTGTGTACCAAACCTAAGCCTGGAATAAAGCCCATGTTTTCTCTTACACCTAAGCCAAGTCTGGGAGTCTGCATTGTGGATCCAGCTGCTATGGTTGCCGGGCAGCTGCCCGGCCTGGCAGAGTGCAGGCGTCCTTTCTGGAAAGATGACGCCCATGTACCACCTAGCTTTCCTCACATAAATGACTACATTTGGGAGGAGGGATGGGCGACTGTCTGCCGGGTTGGATGATGGACCATAACCCACAGCGGTTCCGTAATGTGGTTGATAAGACACATGCTTCCAGACCTGATTTTTTTTTTTCAATTACTTTCATTTAATTTGCTCCCACTTCCATCTCAAGATCCACTTCATAGCCTCTGACGTGGCCTAAGTTTGCACCGCATGGAAAGATGAGCTATCAGTCTTGATGCCAAGAATGATCTGGTGCACTTACATAAATAATAAATATTCTTCTTCAGTGACTGCAGCACTAAGAGATCATCAGAATGAACAATGTAAAATGTTCACATACAGAACGCCACTTACTGTAACTACGTAGTTGGATACTGACTATGCTTTTGTTATTTAGTTGCCAACTACAAACGTTAACATGATCTCAAAAGTACAGACTGTCACTTCAATGTGAGATTATTTTCATCATAACCAGGGATAAAGTGTAGGATTATAACAAATGTCTCTGGTGTAAGACAAGGCACTGCATGGCAGCTTCTGTTATTGGTGTGTGACTGTACATGTGTGAATGTGAGATAAATGTGAGCATCTGTCTCAGATGAAAATGTGCTACAGAAACCCAGCTCATTCAGAAAGTACAAAATAGCATAAAGTGAAAAATGATGGCATTCAGAAGTGCCCAAGAGTAGGTGCATATTTTTGTACCTCAGCATGATGAAATGCAAAAATGTAGCAGTATACAGCCCCTCGGCAACCCAAGAAATAACAATGGAGAAGTTGATGTTCAGCGGTTTCTAGAGAAACACCATTTTTTGCATTAGTTTTGAACTAAATTTCAGGAAAAGTCTGACAGTGCATGTGGGAAACACCATTTGTATGCCAAAATAGCAGAAAAGTTTGCAAAGGCAGAATAAGTTTTAAAAAACTTAGGTTAAAAAAAAAAAAAAAAAAAAACTTAACAGTGTATTTTTGTCTATTGACAGTCACAACAGACCAACTGATGGTGGTTGGTGTTATGTGCCGACGCGGGTTGAGGAGCGGACCTGCGTCTGACTGAACCCAGCGCTAAATAACCAGAAGGCGGTTCCAAAAAACAAAACAACTTTATTTCCCCCTCTAGTGCAATACTCAGTGTACAAACATAAAAGCGTGTTTGTCTGGTGGAGTGAAGGACAGCGCGCTCTCCAGCGCCCAAAGGGATCGAGCCAGGCGCTTCTGACTCACGTTCACCGCCAAACACTCCCCAGGTGGACACGACAAACTGACTCTGTGAAGGATAGAAAAGGTGAGGTAAGTCAGCAGCTACAACTAATATCCTTCAAAGGCACACACTATCAGCAACACATTCAGGTCTGAATTTAAGCTTTATGTAAATGAGCAGCTTCTCACAACAGGTGGAGGATCATCAGTCCGCACGCCATGGCCGGAGAGAAGCGAGCTGCACAAGTATCATCACTGTTCAAATATACTGCTGCGTAACAAAATACCAAATTACTATTAACACTTAGTCAGACAATCAATCACCTCTGAGGTGTGCTGACAGCATATGTCCCTCACCCCGTCCTCCTTCACATGCACGATGTGTCAAACCCAGGCGCAGTCCTCAGGTGTCTCACAAAGGAACGTCACAAGGTCGAGTTCCCGGCAATTCTGCTAGAATCACTAATGGCTTAAATGCAGAATGCCATCTCATTATCTGCTTCAGCTGAAAGTCTTTAAGTTTGCACGTGAGCATCATCCACAGGTGCTGCAAATCATACTGATGAGGGTGAAGGACTCTTCTGCCAGCACCTTCTTCCACAGACAAAAACCAGTTGCATACCACCTGGAGAGCAAAGAAAGAGAAACAAAACCAAAACATCCAGCCAAACCCCCCAAACATAACAGTTGGACCAGTGGGGGGTAATATCCAAGCTCCTTGTTGGACTGTTGTAATGTCAAGCCACAAATTAACAACAGATGTACTTAATTTAACCACAGCAAGGCTGAAGTCCATGGAGAGTGAGCCACCACCTCTTTGTTCAGATGTTAAATAAACATACTCGGGCACCAATAACCCACTGCCATAATTTGTATCTTGGCATTTGATTACCTCCTCCCTAGAATATTCATTTCTGGTTCAAAAATGAAGGATCAGTCCATATCTGTATTGTATATATCAATGTAGCAGTAGGGATGTCCACAAAAATATTACTTTTTGATGATTTCTCCTCTTACATTGTGCGCCAGGTGTTCTTCTGCACCTCTCTTCAGTTTCTACTTATTCATGAAGCAGTTTGGTTTAGTTTTGCTTTATGTGGTTGAATTATGATATTTTGCAGAATATTAATCTTCTTAATATTAATCTTTCAAATCTTAGAAACATGGTGTCTAACCAGATCCTTCCTCTGGATGGCATTACCCTGACCTCCAGTAATACTGTGAGAAATCTTGAGTCTTTTTGATCAGGATATGTCCTTCAGTGCGCATATTAAGCAAATAATGTAGGACTGCTTTTTTGCATTTGCGCAATATCTCTAAAATTAGAAAGGTCTTGTCTCAGAGTGATGCTGAAAAACTAATTCATGCATTTATTTCTTCTAGGCTGGACTACTGTAATTCATTATTATCAGGTTGTCCTAAAAGTTCCCTGAAAAGCCTTCAGTTAATTAAAAATGCTGCAGCTAGAGTACTGACAGGGACTAGAAGGAGAGAGCATATCTCACCCATATTGGCCTCTCTTCATTGGCTCCCTGTTAATTCCAGAACAGAATTTAAAATTATTCTTCTTACTTATAAGGTTTTGAAATATCAGGTCCCATCTTATTTTAGGGACCTCATAGTACCATATCACCCCAATAGAGCGCTTCGCTCTCAGACTGCAGGCTTACTTGTAGTTCCTAGGTTTGTAAGAGTAGAAATGGAGGCAGAGCTTTCAGCTTTCAGGCTCCTCTCCTGTGGAACCAGCTCCCAATTCAGATCAGGGAGACAGACACCCACTCTACTTTAAGATTAGGTTTAAAACTTTCCTTTTTGAAAAAGCTTATAGTTAGGGCTGGATCGTGACCCTGAACCAGGGTAGGACTGGGAACAATTCGGCTCGACGAATCCACCCCCAAACACGCACACCCACCCATCCATACCGAACCCCCAATGAACAATACTATACACCTAAACACCATGAACAC